>NW_027499657.1:0-97060 GCF_021521415.1 Bidens hawaiensis | reverse complement strand
CCTTATGGGGAATAATGGTTAGTTAGTCTTTGTTTGTTGACCAAAATGCCCTTACGGGAATAATTGCTTGTAAGTATGTTATTAATACATGACACGAAAGTAATTGCTCACTCGTGTATCGTATCACAATTGTACTTGTTTAAATCACACACGGTTCACAAACGAAACACGAAACATGATACGTGCATAGGTATTATGTGCCGAGTCTAGAGACTCGTTAAACGTTCCGATACTTAGAAAATCTCTTTGTTATTTTAGAACGCTAGAGAGTTTTCTACGACGCGCATCACTCGGTGATCTAATTTGGAATATTCTTCGCAAACAGTGAGTTCACTTACCCCGCTCTTTGAACTGTTTTCAAACGTTTTTCACTTGGGGAGATAACATACTCCGATAAACGCATTTTTGAGATAAACACATATTTAAGATTTTGTTATAAATTATATATATCACTTGTAGAGGCTAAGCGGCACGTAACCCTTGAAGTCCCACGCATCGAACCGGTTAATATTTGGAATAGCGAGTCACTGTTGAGTAGTACTACTGGGTTTGACAAACCCCACCCGACGCTAAGCTCAACTGGAGGTTGAGTGGGTGTAATTTTGGCTAACACTTACCATGGTCTGGGTTGACCTGGTGACGGGCACTTGATAAACAGTCAGCTTCGGTCTCGAACCACTTAGTAATACTTGTTGTATAGATTAGCTACCTATCGATATATAATTTGACATAACATTATCTGGTAACACTTAAACGCTGTAACGTGGTTACACACTTAAACGCCGTAACGTGGTTACGCAAAACACTTAAACGCCGTAACGTGGTTACGCAAAACATTTAAACGCCGTAACGTGGTTACGCAAAACTTTTAAACGCCGTAACGTGGTTACGCAAAACACTTAACGAAAACGCTGAACTCAAACGCTAAACGATTTATCTTATATAACTTGTGAACTCACCAACCTCGTGTTGACCCCTTTTAGTATGTTATTCTCAGGTAGCCGAGGCGGGCGCGCGGTTTAGGAGCATGCATTAATTGTTAAACATCTTACTCTTAACATTTACATTTGGTTTTAAGTCGTCCTGCGTGACGCAACTTTTGAATTAAGGTTTTACGCTTCCGCACTTATTTTTCATTTAAACGTTTTCTTTGGTTTGGTTATAACTAATGATTCCGATCCTGCCAGTTCACACCCTCTGACGGTAAAACTCCGTTAGTGGATTTTGAGGGTGTGACAGATTGGTATCAGAGCCATTGGTTATAGCGAACTAGAAACTGCATGCATACTAGACTATAACCGCGACGACCCATTAGTTATAATAATACGCACTGCATAGGTTTGTGTAGTCTTGTAATCTTATCTCTTACCTCTTTCGCTCATACGCGCGCGCATACACGGCTTACCTGTAGGGATGTCGACGCCACCCTCATCATCATCCGATTCGATGACGCATGCTCACGGGAAGGAACCTCAGTTACCTACCGCCTCGCCACCCCGCGTTGTCCCGGAACTCGCAGCTCCCGCACCGAAGAGGTACCGCCTATCCGGAAGCCTTTACGAAAACAACGTTAGCTGGGATTGGTACCCTAACATGATCAGACGTATGGTCTACCGTGAACAAGTTCCCCCGTTGCCACACCCGAACCACCCTGCTTATCCCAACACCCTACCACCCATAACCGAACCTGTAGAGAGAGTTCTCGCAGCCGTTGTTTCATGTTTGGAGCGTGATGTGGGTTACATGCGCTACACGAGAGAGAACGTTTCCAGATTGTTAAAAGACGAAACCGAGAATAAGGAGGAGGTTGCCCGCATGGCGGCGGCAATGAAGGATATGCAAGGGGCTAGTGATCAACAAACGAAGGTTATGATGAAGATGCAAGCCGAAATGATAGACTTGAAAGAGCAACTCCAAGAAGCAAGGACCCGAACCGAAATAGCGTTAGAGCGTTGCGATATCCTACAAATGCAGATTGCTCAGAACGCAGCCGACCCTGAGGCAGAGCCTGAGGCCGAGCCTGGGGCAGAGCCTGAAGTAGAACCTGAAGAAGATCCCGAAGAGGAGCCTGAGGAAGATCCCGAAGAAGATCCCGAGGAAGATCCCGAAGAAGAACCGGAGGAAGAACCGGCTGAGGAGGAGGCACACTCAGAGGTGTCCTCAGATGACGACATGCCTACACTACTCGTTCGCACGAGTTGGCTGTGATGTGTCCGCGGATGGTGGATCCGCCGAGCAAGAGAATAGAGATGTACATTGATGGGTTAGCACCACAGATTCAGGGTATGGTGACGTCTTCCAGACCAGCCACGATCCAACAAGCGATCCGTTTGGCTCACAAACTGACGGATCAGGCTGTGACCCAGGGTGCGTTACCACCGAGGGGTTCGACTGTTAAAGCCCGTGACAACCCGAGTAATGACCACGCCAGCAACAGTAACAACAACAGCAACCCGAACAGCGGGAAGAGAAAGTTCGACAACACCAGATCTTCATCCTCGAACCTCCCACCGCAACAACACTACCGTAAACCCGAGTTCACCCGGAGCTTTAACACTCAGAATCACAACAACAACAACTCCAACAACAACGGTAGCGGGCAGGTTTCGAGCGGATATGCTGGGAAGTATCCAAAGTGCAACAGGTGCAACTATCATCATGTTGGCCAGTGTGACCGTGTCAAGTGTCAAAGATGCGGAAAGATAGGTCACCAAGCGAAAGAATGTAGAGGAGACCTTGCGGCAAAGGGTGCTCCTAAGCAACCGATGACAACTAAGGGATGTTTTGAATGTGGACAGGAAGGTCATTTCCGGAAGGATTGCCCCAAGCTGAAACATAATGACAACAATGGGGGCAATGGAAGTGGCACTAACGGTGGAGGAAATGGCAAAGGAAGAGCGTTTGTGATTGGATCGGGTCAAGCCCGCAATGATCCGCATGTGGTGTCCGGTAAGTTCCCTGTAAACGATTATTTTGCTTCCATTTTGTTTGACACTGGAGCTGATAGGAGTTTTGTGTCGAAAGCCTTTAGCCAACTTTTAGACCTTACTCCAACCCCGTTAGACGCTGAGTTTCCTGTCGAATTAGCTAATGGTAAAACTGTAGTAACAACTCATATACTTGCGGGATGTAAGTTGAAACTGTCAGGTCATGTTTTTGACATCGACCTTATTCCTTTTACGCTTAGTAGTTTCGATGTCGTTGTCGGCATGGACTGGTTATCCGAGAACCGAGCGGAGATTATATGCCATGATAAAATAGTCCATATTACCACCCCTTCCGGCGAGATCATTTCGGTCCGAGGCGAGAGAAGCGGCATGACCAGCAGCATCATCACCCTTATGAAAGCACAGAAGTATCTACGAAAGGGTCATCCGGCAATTTTGGCGCAGATTGTTGAGAAACCCGCGGAGGAGAAACGAATTGAAGACATACCGGTTGTGCGAGACTTTCCGGAAGTTTTCCCGGAGGATTTGCCCGGACTCCCTCCTATTCGTCAAGTCGAATTCCAAATCGAGTTGACACCCGGTGCAGCACCCATAGCACGAGCCCCGTATCGGCTCGCACCGGCGGAACTTCAGGAGTTGTCCACTCAGTTGCAAGATTTGTTGGATAAGGGTTTTATCCGACCTAGCTCATCGCCATGGGGAGCCCCTGTCTTGTTTGTCCGAAAGAAAGACGGGACTTTTCGGATGTGCATCGACTACCGGGAGTTGAACAAGGTGACGGTCAAGAACCGTTATCCTTTACCCCGAATTGATGATTTATTTGACCAGCTTCAGGGATCGAGTTACTACTCGAAGATCGATCTACGATCCGGTTACCACCAGCTGAGAGTGCGCGAAGAAGATATTTCAAAGACGGCTTTCAGAACACGGTATGGTCACTACGAGTTCTCGGTTATGCCTTTTGGCCTAACCAACGCGCCAGCCGTATTTATGGATCTCATGAATCGAGTATGCAAGGCGTACCTCGACAAGTTCGTGATTGTTTTCATCGATGATATTCTTGTCTACTCCAAGAACGAGACTGACCACGAAGAGCACTTAAGGATAATTCTGGAACTACTGAAGAAGGAACAACTGTATGCTAAAGTCTCGAAATGTGAATTTTGGCTTCGCGAGGTTCACTTTTTAGGACATGTGATCAACGAGAATGGTATCCATGTCGATCCCGGTAAGGTAGAGGCCATCAAAAACTGGGAAGCACCTAAGACTCCGACTGAAGTGCGACAATTCCTAGGACTGGCCGGCTACTATCGGCGTTTCATCGAGGGATTTTCAAAGATTGCTCAACCCCTCACCGCTTTGACTCACAAGGGCACTAAGTACAACTGGGGTGACGCGCAAGAATCCGCTTTCCAACTATTGAAAACCAAGCTTTGTAGCGCCCCTATTTTAGCCCTCCCCGAGGGAACGGAAAACTTTGAGGTACACTGTGACGCATCTATACAAGGTCTCGGTTGTGTGCTGATGCAACTCGAGAAGGTTATAGCCTACGCCTCTAGACAACTACGGGTTCACGAGAAGAACTACACGACCCATGATTTGGAACTCGGAGCTGTGGTGTTTGCTCTTAAGATATGGAGGCATTACTTGTACGGTACCAAGTTTACCATTTACACCGACCACAAGAGTCTCCAACATATCTACGATCAGAAAGAGCTGAACATGCGACAGCGTCGTTGGGTCGAGCTGCTTAAAGATTATGATTGTGCCATCAAGTACCACCCTGGCAAGGCCAATGTGGTGGCCGACGCCCTCAGCAGAAAAGAAACAGAAAAACCCAGACGAGTAAGAGCATTGCAACTTACGATTCATGCCAGCTTACCCGATCAGATTCGCGATGCGCAACTGGAAGCTTTGAAAGATGAAAATCTTCCATCGGAACTCATGCGGGGCATGAACAAGCAACTTGAAACCAGATCGGACGGGGTCCGATATTTTGAGAACCGGATTTGGGTTCCACGATACGGAGAGTTGAGAACTCTAGTGATGGACGAAGCTCACAAGTCCCGATATTCTATCCACCCTGGCTCAGATAAAATGTATCATGATTTAAAGGAACTTTACTGGTGGCCGAACATGAAAGCCGACATCGCCACCTACGTGAGCAAATGCTTGACTTGTGCCAGAGTCAAGATAGAATACCAGAAACCATCTGGTCTACTGCAACAACCGGAACTCCCAATGTGGAAATGGGAGCAAATCTCAATGGATTTTATTACGGGTTTGCCTAAGACACCGACGGGATGCGATACCATCTGGGTGATCGTTGACCGGTTGACTAAATCGGCACATTTCCTAGCGATTAAGGAAACGGACAAAATGGAAAGACTGACTCGAGTATACATGAAAGAAGTGGTGTCTAGACACGGAGTGCCTGTCTCGATCATTTCCGATCGAGATTCTCGTTTTACCTCACACTTTTGGAAGTCGCTGCAAAGCGCACTGGGCACACGTCTCGATATGAGTACAGCATACCATCCTCAGACGGATGGGCAAAGTGAACGGACTATTCAGACCCTGGAGGATATGTTGCGTGCATGCGTTTTAGATTTCGGAAAAAGTTGGGAACCCCACTTACCCTTGGTAGAGTTTTCGTATAATAACAGCTACCACGCAAGTATTAAGGCAGCGCCGTTTGAAGCGCTGTACGGACGGAAGTGTCGATCACCACTCTGCTGGGCAGAGGTGGGTGACAGCCAAATCACTGGTCCAGAACTGGTACTCGAAACCTCGGAAAAGATTGTTCAAATCCGAAATCGCATGGCAGCAGCACGGGATCGCCAAAAGAGTTACGCCGACAAGCGCCGAAAACCTCTCGAATTTAAAGTGAACGATCGGGTGTTACTCAAAGTCTCACCTTGGAAAGGTGTAGTTCGCTTTGGTAAGCGAAACAAACTCAACCCACGGTATGTTGGTCCGTACCGGATAACTGAGCGCATTGGTCCGGTGGCGTACCGACTGGACCTACCAACAGAACTCAGTGGCGTACACGATGTATTCCACGTATCAAATTTGAAGAAATGCCTATCTGATGAAACCCAAGTAGTCCCTTTGGAGGAACTGCAAGTTGATGAACAGTTACGGTTCATTGAGGAACCAGTCGAAGTTTTGGATTGGGAAACCAAAACACTCAAACACAGCAAAATTCCAATCGTTAAGGTTCGTTGGAACTCGAGACGTGGACCGGAGTTCACGTGGGAACGCGAGGATCAAATGATGAAAAAGTATCCTCACCTTTTTGAAGGGCTAACCAAACACCGAAAACCGCGAAACCCGGCAAACCGTCAAACATCACCGAAGGTATGAATTAAATTTCGGGACGAAATTTCTTTTTACTAGGGGATGATATGACAAACTGAAAATTTTTTTTCTTACTCTTTCAGACTCTCATCACGACTTGACTCAAATTTTCGGGACGAAAATTCTTTAACATGGGAATGATGTGACAATCGTCAATTTCAGGTTAACTCCGTTAACTCAACTCCGTCAATTCAAACTTTAAGATCGTTGAATCTATAACGTACACTTCATTACATTTAAACTAGGGTTTAAATGACGCGTAACACTTACTACATGTGTAGTCTTTCGGGATTTGCACCGAAACGCAAACGAGTTGACGCAAACGATTGATAAATAAACGATAAACGTAAAAACAATAATTATGTGATTATTATGTGTTAGGATTATGTGCTATGTGATAAAACTATGGTCATGTTAACTTATTGGGCAAGTATGATGGAATGTTCTAGAAAAACAACACTTGGAAAGAAGAGGGACTAGAGTGTAACTTGTATTATTATAAATACATCACTAATAAACAAACCCTAACTTATTATTAACCTACAACCCTAAATCGGCTCTCTCTCCCTCTCTTGATCCACGGCTGCCGTCCACCTTCATCACACACACACACACATCAATCAAGAGATTAATCCAAGAACTAGGTGCTAGGAAGGTATACTTGATCATCTCTTACCTCCTTGTTGTGTAATTTTGATGTTTAATGGGTTGTATGTAAACCCTAACTCAGCCGATTATATGTATGTATGTGATCAATATGATAGTTGTTAGTTGGATAATAGATTGATAACTAGATTGATGTTGTTGCATGATTGATTGTTGTTCTTGATTTGAATTAAAACACAAACCCTAATCTTGTATGTATGGTGTGATTTATATGCATGGATAGTAGTTATGGTGTCTAGAGGGTTATATGGATGCATGATAGTTCATAGATTGTTATGATGTTGAGTTTTGATGTGAACAGATTCTGGACAGAATATATATACGATGTTTAACTGACTGTAACGAAGTGTAAACGTGAAAATTGATTGAGATTGTGAGTACTGCAGTAAACTAGGTTGAGTCTAGTTTCTATAAAGTATAAATTCGTAATTTTTGGATAAGTGGAAGTATACTTTTATGATTTTACAAAAACGTGATGCAAAGCTGAGCTGTTAGACCTGCTGTTAGGTTATATTGTAAATTCTATATCTCATGAACTACGAGGCCAATTGGGTTGGTTCCACTTCTGGAAGTTGACTCACTGAGTTAGGAACCAAACCCAAGTGGTCTTGCATTTATTGGATTTTTCGTTTACCGGGAATTGCAAATAACATTCTGTTGTGCATGAATCTGACTGATATGAGTTTACTGTAGTGTTTTGATCATTATGAGAAATCTATATGGAATAAAAATAATATAAAATATGTTCTGGAAACCTAAGACATGTATGTTTCAGTGGTGATTTTTGGTGAATTAATTGAGATGATATGATCGGTGAAATAGTACAATCTTTCAAGTAGAAATTCTGTCACAATGAAACTAGCTGCTGAGTTGTGTAGGAATGCATGAAATATGATAGTTTTTATATAATTGTTGTATTTTGACCAAAATACCCTTGCGGGGAATAGTTGCTAGTTTGATTGCCATGAATTGACCAAATTGCCCTTATGGGGAATAATGGTTAGTTAGTCTTTGTTTGTTGACCAAAATGCCCTTACGGGAATAATTGCTTGTAAGTATGTTATTAATACATGACACGAAAGTAATTGCTCACTCGTGTATCGTATCACAATTGTACTTGTTTAAATCACACACGGTTCACAAACGAAACACGAAACATGATACGTGCATAGGTATTATGTGCCGAGTCTAGAGACTCGTTAAACGTTCCGATACTTAGAAAATCTCTTTGTTATTTTAGAACGCTAGAGAGTTTTCTACGACGCGCATCACTCGGTGATCTAATTTGGAATATTCTTCGCAAACAGTGAGTTCACTTACCCCGCTCTTTGAACTGTTTTCAAACGTTTTTCACTTGGGGGAGATAACATACTCCGATAAACGCATTTTTGAGATAAACACATATTTAAGATTTTGTTATAAATTATATATATCACTTGTAGAGGCTAAGCGGCACGTAACCCTTGAAGTCCCACGCATCGAACCGGTTAATATTTGGAATAGCGAGTCACTGTTGAGTAGTACTACTGGGTTTGACAAACCCCACCCGACGCTAAGCTCAACTGGAGGTTGAGTGGGTGTAATTTTGGCTAACACTTACCATGGTCTGGGTTGACCTGGTGACGGGCACTTGATAAACAGTCAGCTTCGGTCTCGAACCACTTAGTAATACTTGTTGTATAGATTAGCTACCTATCGATATATAATTTGACATAACATTATCTGGTAACACTTAAACGCTGTAACGTGGTTACACACTTAAACGCCGTAACGTGGTTACGCAAAACACTTAAACGCCGTAACGTGGTTACGCAAAACATTTAAACGCCGTAACGTGGTTACGCAAAACTTTTAAACGCCGTAACGTGGTTACGCAAAACACTTAACGAAAACGCTGAACTCAAACGCTAAACGATTTATCTTATATAACTTGTGAACTCACCAACCTCGTGTTGACCCCTTTTAGTATGTTATTCTCAGGTAGCCGAGGCGGGCGCGCGGTTTAGGAGCATGCATTAATTGTTAAACATCTTACTCTTAACATTTACATTTGGTTTTAAGTCGTCCTGCGTGACGCAACTTTTGAATTAAGGTTTTACGCTTCCGCACTTATTTTTCATTTAAACGTTTTCTTTGGTTTGGTTATAACTAATGATTCCGATCCTGCCAGTTCACACCCTCTGACGGTAAAACTCCGTTAGTGGATTTTGAGGGTGTGACATTTGATGTGAACGGGGTTCCTTGATTTGAGAAATCGCACCTTCGTTGTCACAAAATATTTCTAGAGGGTCCTGAATGGTACGGACTACCCCTAGATCTGCCACGAACTTTCTAATCCATGCAGCTTCTTGAGCTTCCAATGAGGCGGCGATGTATTCAGATTCAGTGGTAGACAATGCTACCAGATCTTTTTTTGCGCTCTTCCAAGAGACAGCACCACCATTTAGAACGAAGACATATCCCGATTGTGATCGAGAATCATCTCGATCAGTTTGGAAACTCGCATCAGTGTAACCCTTTACAACGACTTCCTCCTCACCAGAGCCATATATCATAAACATATCCTTAGTCCTCCTAAGGTATTTCAATATGCTCTTAACCGCCATCCAATGGCTGGTTCCCGGATTTTGTTGGTATCTACTTGTTATGCTCAAAGAGCATGACACATTCGGTCTGGTTCACATCATGGCATACATAATGGATGCTATAGCAGATGCATATGGGACTCCATTCATTTTGTCTTGCTCATCCTTTGAGCTTGGACATTAAGAATCACTCAAAATTGTTCCTCTTTGAATGGGTACGAAACCTTTCTTAGAGTTGTCCATCTTAAACCTTTTCAAGATTTTGTCAATGTATGCACTTTGATTCAAACCTATCCATGTAGGTCCTTATTCCCAAAATATAGGGGGCCTCACCAAGATCCTTAATGGAAAAACAGTTTCCAAGCAAGGCTTTTACACCTTCCAAGTTTGGAATGTCATTTCCAAACAATAATATGTCATCGACATACAACACTAGAAAGGTAATGATGCTCCCATTAGCTTTCTTATACACACAAGCTTCATCAACGTTTTTAATGAATCCAAATTTCTTAACTTCGTCATCAAAACGGTGATTCCAACTTCTAGATGCTTGTTTCAATCCATAGATTGATTCCTTCAACTTGTATACTTTATTAGGACGTTGTTGATCGACAAAACCTTCATGCTGAACTATATTGACATCTTCATCAAGATGACCATTTAGAAAGGCAGTTTTGACATCCGTTTGCCATATCTCATAGTCATAATATGCGACTATGGCAAACAATATCCTTATAGACTTTAGCATCGCCATGGGCGAGAAAGTTTCATCATAATCAACCCCTTGAGTTTGAATGAAACCCTTTTCTACGAGTCTAGCTTTATAAGTATCCAAGTTTCCATGCATATCAGTTTTCTTCTTGAAAACCCACTTACTTCCAACCCGTTTCGAATTAAGAGGTGGTATAACCAAGTCCCATACTTGGTTATCATGCATGGATTGCATCTCAACGTTCATGGATTCCAGCCATTTATCACAATCAGATTGGTACATTGCATCTCAGTATGTGGTGGGTTCATCAGAATCTACAAGGTAGCATTTATCCATGAAAAATCCATATATTTCAGGTGGGGTGCTAATTCTACCAGACTTGCGAACGTTTTGTGTGTTTTGATCAACCATTTGATCATCATCAACAACCTCTTGTTGATTGCTAGTGTCAACCAAACGTGTATCGGCTTGTGGTTCTCGATCCTCTTCGAGTTCCACAATTCTATTAGCTCCTTCCCTAAGGAACTTTCTTTCCAAGAACACAGACTTTCGAGCAATAAACACTTTATGCTCGTTTGGATTGTAGAAATAATATCCCATCGAATCTCTGGGATATCCTACAAAAATACAAATAGTGGATCGGCATTCCAGTTTGTTTCGGGTGTGGTTCTTAACATAAGCCTCACAACCCCATACCTTTAAATATGATAACGATGGAACCCTTTCATGCCATATTTCAAAAGGTGTCTTGTCCACTTTCTTGGTTGGTGCCATATTTAAAATACGGGCTACGGACATCAATGCGAAGCCCCAAAATGATAGAGGTAATGTGCTTCTAGCCATCATGGATCGAACCATATCCAACAGAGTTCGATTTCTCCTTTCAGACACACCATTATGTTGTGGTGTTCTAGGTGGAGTAAGTTGTGAGACAATCCCACAACTCCTAAGATGTTCTAGAAACACATCATTGAGGTACTCGCCTCCTATATCGGATCGAAGTACTTTGTTGTTTTGTTGAGTTGATTTTGTACTTCATTTTGAAACACTTTGAAAATTTCAAAGGCTTCATCTTTGTGTCTTAACAAGAACACATACCGATAGCAACTGTAATCGTTGGTAAAGGTAATGAAGTATCTTTCACCATTCCTTGTCATTGTCTTAAAAGGACCACATACATCTGAATGTATGATACCCAATAAGTCTTTCACCCTTTCATTAGTTCCATTAAAAGGCTCCTTGGTCATCTTTCCCAATAAACAAGATTCGCACTCATAAAATGAATCATCATTTGATTTCAAAAGACCATTCTTTCGAAGTGTATAAATGCGATCCTTGTTTATGTGACCAAGGCGACAATGCCAAAGAAATGTTTTACTCAAATACAATTTGAGTCTTCTGGTGTTAGCTTGGTACAACGAGTTATCAATGGATGTATTATCATGAACCAATTCATAAATGCCATTAAATGACATTGCTTTAAAATAAAAGACATCATTCATGAAAACATAAAACCCATTGTCTACAAACTTGAAATCATAACCAAATTGTCTTAATACAGAAACAAATATAATATTCCTAGTCAAACTAGGAGAATACAGAATGTTTTTCAAAAGAACTTCCAAACCATTTGGAAGCTTCAAAACATAATCTCCTCGGGATTGGACGTCAACCTTTTCTCCATTGCCCATGAAGAGACTTATATCTCCTTTCTTGTAGTCACTTCTTCTTTTGAATCCCTGCAATGAATTACAAATATGAGTTCCACATCCGGTATCCAATACCCATATGTTAGAAGAAATAATATTAAGATCAATATGGATCATGAAAGTTGTACCTGAGGTTTGCCCCGCATCCCTCTTAGCTTTAAACTCCTTGAGATAGGTCGGACAATTTCTCATCCAGTGACCTATCTCCTCACAACCAAAGCACGGATCCTCAGCGCTAACCTTTAGCTTCTTGAGTTTGAGTTCCGCCTTTGCCTTTCCCTTCAACCCTTTCTTCACTTTCCTTTTACCAAAGGCAACCTTTGGTTCCGGCTGATGCCACTTTTTCAAGCCACCCTCATTGATCGTGAGAACGGGTAAAACCTTTTTACCTATTCCGGCTTCGGCTGTTTTAAGCATTGCGTGAAGCTCACCAATACTTTTGTCCCATCCGTTCATGTTGTAGTTCATAACGAATGTCTCAAACCTTTTAGTTAAGCTGTTTAGGATCAAATCTGTGGCTAACACTTTTGAAATGGGATAATTAAGCCGATCAATGTGGCTTTTCACCTTAAGTGCATAAAATGAGACAGATTGGGTTTCTTCCATATGACATGCATGAAGTGCTCGAACCGTTTTGAATGCTCCACCCTTTCTTGAGTAAGGAACATTTCCTTAAGCTGGGTTATCATGTCATACGCCTCTTGATTCTCGAAATCCTTTTGGATCTCGGGAATCATTGTTCCTAACACGAGGCAAGAAACTTGCACCGAATCCTCGGTGTATTTTAACCAATTGGCATTGGCATCCAAGTCATTTACATCGGGTTCATCGGGAATAGGGTCGTCTAAAATGTAGGACTTCTTTTTTTGCTTGAGAACAATTCTCAAGTTTCGATACCAGTCCATGAAACTGTTGAAATTTAGACGATCCTTTCCAGAATGGATCTCAGTGACAGATTATGCACATGAGGGATAATTGCGTTCGGTGTGTTGTTTGTGGCCATCTATAAAAGAAGTTAACGAAGTTCAATTTAGTATTTTCGATATCAATAAATTTTAATCGTTAATACCCTTTAATGTCTTAAAGACAATTAATGATTAAAATCTAGAATCCAACGTTTCATTCAAATAGTAGTTAGGTGACCTTTATCCCACTATTTAAATTAACAAGGTAGTCAACGTTTGACAATTGCAACCCTTTGCAACTTCTAGTTTTATGGGATCGGTTAAACATCATATGTTTAGTTGGCACGTTTAATCCCATCAACACCTTTGTACGCCATGTTTCGGTGACCCTATAACCATGGTTTCCAAATCAAGTCGTCCTACTTACACACACATGTGAGTTACACATACAAGTGGTTAGGTGACCCTCATCCCACAAGTATTGTAAAATCACCTCAAGATCACAAGTTTTCTTAAATGTGGTTAGGTGACCCTTACCCCACATCAAGTCTAAAAGTGACTTAAGTGTCGTATAAAAGGATGATGTTCAACTTGTTTTAAAAGGGATTTTAGTTTTCTAAATTCTAGATTGGAAAACAATTTGCATACCTGCATTTGCATGCATTCAAATGCATGGTACATTGTTTGAAAAACCAATTTTCAAAGTTCCTTCAATAAAACCCATTTTATTGTGAAATCATTAACCTTTAATAAAACCAATTTTATTACTTAATTATTTCTTAAGAACCAATTTTATTCAAGTTGTTGATTTTAAGTTAACAATCCATATGCAAAACATAAAACAACCAAACATGCATAAATAAAATAGCCACAAGTTCATAACCATAGCCACCTAAACTTGGCTACATTTGTTGACCGAAACAAGTGTGCCAAAATGTCTCTCCTAAGGGACGAGAATGACACAAGTCATGTGTCGGTGAACTCCCACTTGACTCTGCATCCAAATGCTTCAAGTGTCCACCTTGTGTTGTGACTCTTCCACTTTATTTTGGCTTTCGTTTTGGCTCCAACTTCAGCTCCTAGCTTTCTTGGGCCTCCATGTTTGAGTTTTGGTCAATGGGCTAAAATCCCATCTTGGACTATGAGGTCCACTAAGGCCCAAAACCAAAACCGTAACTTTGTTGCATCTTCTTTTACAAAAAACATATCCTAATACATTTTCTTCTAGTAAAAGAAATACAACTAATCTACTTATTATTACAAACTAATATGAAATGAATAAACAGATTACAAACCCAAGTAAATGAATATTACAACCATATTGAATAATTGAATAAATCACAAAACAAACACACATCCAAACACAAGGTCATGGCTAGGTTATGAACATGCAAATGCATATCCCAATATGCAAACTGTGTAAATTCAAAATGGTTCCCCTTTTAACACTTAAAGTTTTCTGCTAAGGTTAAGCAAACCGAAAACTTTGGGTTTTTGTCCAAACAAAATAATCAATCATCCAAATGACTTAATTCTTCAAGATTACCACATGCATGTAAAGTATAATCTTGAAAAACCAAGGGGTAACCAAAAGCCCCAAAACTTTCGGCCATATGGTGAACCACACCATAAAACCCGAAAATTTTTAGATCTACTGAAGCATGTATCCGTATAAGCGGCTCTTGATGCCATTGTTGGGTTTTAACAAGATTACCAAAGTCATGTAAACCTATTTATATGAAAAACGCAGCGGAAAAATAAGTTTTAAATCTTGTTAATTAGATGAATATAAAACCAATTTTATATGCAAAACCCAAGCCCCGGATCCATATACGAATTTGCACGCTTACCAATATAAACGACCATAGGGTGTTCATAGCATACTACCTTCAAGAGTCCAAGAAAATGAAGGAGATGATGATATGAAGGGCAAGTCTTCAAGATAGAATAACCTCAAGCTTGCATACCCTTCAAGCTTCCAAAAAACTCCTTGATTTTGCTAGGATTTACACTTGGAGAAACTCTTCCTTGATATTTCCTTCCTTGGCCGAAATCCAGAGAGAAAAACAAGAAAAATTTACTTGCAACTTGTGTATGAGAGAGAGAGAGAGAGAGTTGGTTGTGAGTAATAATGCATCACATAAATCTACCTACTAAAACTAGTGCATGTCTTGGAATAAATAAAACAATTAAGTGAGAAGAGAGAAGAGGGACAAGGAAATCTACCTACTAAAACTAGTACATGTATTTGAATAAATTAAACAATTAAGTGAAGAGAGAAGAGGGAAAATGTGTGCAGCCAAAAAATTCTCACCCAATTCAAACTCAAGTAATCTATTTTATTTATTTATGTTATAACATAACATGCAACATTCAGTATGCATTGCATATTGTTATTTAACCAACTTAAATAACTTCGTATATGCAACATGCAAAAGCGGTAGGTTTTGCATATTGTTATTTAACCCATTTAAATAACATCGTATATGCAAAATGCAAAATGCAAAATGCAGTAAATTTTGCATATTGTTATTTAACCAACTTAAATAACATCGTATATGCAAAATGCAAAAACAATAGGTTTTGCATATTGTTATTTAACCCATTTAAATAACATCGTATATGCAAAATGCAAAATCTCTCATAACATAAATTATACATATAATTTATTTATTACACAAGTGCAAATATTTAGAAATCCAATTTCCATATATTTTAAGTGTTGATATTTATTTGTTGGATCATATCTTAAATAAATATCGTTGTGTTTGTCTAGCTTGTTATTGGTATGACCCGACTTGGATCATAACGTACTAGCCACATCAACTCTAATATGTGTCTTGGGCAGACCGATTCCAACAAATTTTACCCACGCACACCACCATCGTTGTCTTACTTTCTCCTTCTCTTCTGGTGACCTAGACTCAACACCACCATACTCGCTTGATTTCAGCTAGATTCCAAGCACAAACATGTATGACTTTTATTTCCCTACTCGATTTCTACTCTTAGGTTTCCCCGCCCTCGTTGAATTATGTTTCACTATTTTTAGGGTTCTAAATTCTAGGCCTAGTAGCTAAGTTTTATGGTTCGAAACGATTAATTGATATTCAGTTTAAGCTAGTTGATGTTCAATTTGGTTGAATCGTGCTTCTATTTTGACAAATAAACTTTAAAAAATGAATGTTGATATTGGGTCATCTTATGAGATCAGTTTTTTACTTGCAAAAATCATTCATTGTTCTAATTAAACAAACACAAGTTAAATAAGCACAAAAAAATTAATACACAATAATATATAATTCAGAGCTTAAGCAAAAAGTGTATGCCATATCTTTTAGAAGGATATTTACATATGCATACAAGTATGAATGTGCTAAAAGTACACCTGTTATATGCAAACTGCAACCTTTTTTATGCTATGATGTTTTAACACCTTTTATTTATGGTTTACTATAAAGTTGAAAACATTTGCACTTACAAAATGACAATAAACTAATTGCTCTAAATAGTTGGCTTTACTATTAACAATAGACAAATTCTCTTGATCCATTTGAATTTAGGGCCACTACAATGTGTGGAATCTTAAACATTCATGTGATCCTCTGGTTGTTCGGGTTTACTCGACCGTTGGAACCAAACTGAAACAAAATCATTTTGGAATCCAATCGAAACTGAACATGCAATCCCTTTGATGTAAGGGTCGCAAGGAACCGAACCAAAACAAAACCTGTATGGAATTAAACAGGCGACCCCTTTGAAGTAATGGTCACCATGAAGTCACAACAACGACACTAAATAGAAACTAAAACCTATGGCAGATTGGCAGCATGCTGATCATAAAATTAAACTAAACTGATAAAAATAAATTCAACTCAAACCAAGTTGTGAGTGAAAAGTTAATAGATTTAAGAGTCGTGTGACATCATATTTATTTGTTGGATCAAATCTTAAATAAGGTTGTTTCCAGGTTGTGACATCAATTTTTCCATGAGAATATTTTGTGTTATGTGCTTTTATAATTATGTTTATTTTATGTTTGATTTACAAGTGTGTTTTCCAATTCTGGAAATAAGTAACTTGACTTAATATGCCGAGGTGCAAGTTAAATACTAATGTTGCAGGTTTGCAATGAATTAAGGAATCAACCGTTAACGTCACGAGGTCCGTATGAAATCAGGTATAAACCGATAGAAAGACGAGCTTAGGGGTCACTCTAGCTCGGATCCGGATCAAATGAGATGAAAACGGTGAAGAATGGTGGAAAAACGAGTGAGATCTCGCTTTACCGGCAAGATCTCGGTTTTCCGGCGATAGCGGCACAGGAAAGGCGGCTCCGGTGATAGGAGAAATGTTTGGGGAATACGATGAAAGGACATCTGACATCCAGTCATATGCCTTAAACCCTAGGCGCATGTAACGAATGGGTCCACGCACATTCGTTAAGGAAGGAGTAACGAATGAGCTACATTCGTTACGGAGAAAGGACGAATAAACCCATTCGTAAGGGAAGACCGACGAATGAACCCTCATTCGTTAGAAGGTCCATTCATTAGTCAGGCGAATGAGTCTATTCGCTATGAAGTTCATTTGTTATAAAGGTCCATTCATTATGAAAGAACGCACTCATTAGAAAGCAACGAATGAACCCCATTCGTTAAGGATCTAGATAATGAATGAGGCTTAATCAGAGGCTATTCTTAATAACGAATGAGTTAGCGAATTAAAGAATAATTAAAGAATTCTAATGAAATTTGCGTTTAGGCAATTAAGAACAGCTTAACCCCAGCCAGGGGCTCTGCCCCTTGGACCCTACTAGGGGCTGTCGCCGCTAGAACCCTGCTACCAGGGGCACTGCCCCCGGACCCCTGTTCGTTGTGGGTTATAATTAAACTTGAAATAAGATATGAGTAGTGATAGTTAATTGATACGTGAAATTGTTATACAATTAGTAGTGCCCAGTTAAAGAAAGGAGTTACCATCAACTCTGAGATGAACCGAGTTCAGGTGAGTTTCTAGCCCCAATTCCTTGTTATGTTTTCGGGGCTGTGTGCATACTCGATGTGATTACTTAATACACTTACCCTAAGTGGTAAGTGCATGCCTTATATGAATTATGTGATAGTGAATGAGAATGTGAATGAGTGCGTGTCGGTACGGGGACGAACTTCGGATATTGCACGTGTCGCAAGGAAAGGTGAGTTTTATATACGATATAAGAAAGATACATTAATGATTAAGTGTATGTATGAATGTATATAATAAAATATAAGAGTAACGAAGTGAATGTATGGTTGTATGGAAAGAAGGGATCATACCCTACCAATATCTGAGATAGAAGGGACCAGACCCTAATAATATATGAGATAGAAGGGACAAGACCCTAAAAATATCTAAGATAGAAGGAACCAAACCCTAATAATATCTGAGATGGTAGAGATAGTTATGTATGTAGTATGAAAGTATTAAAGAATGTACGTATGAATAAATGTATGTATGAAAGGAAGGTAAACAGGTAGAGTATATAACATGCATCTTCGGATGCGTATATGAAAGAAAGTAAGTGTATGTATTATATGTTACCTGATTAACTAGAACTCAATAGCGTAGCTGACGTTTATTATGCACGAAGGTAAACAGACTGAAGCAGCTAGCTTGAGGAAGGCACATGGCGGGATCTGAAGGGACTGACATCCAATGAAGATTGTCATGATGTTTTGATAGACTATGTTATGTTTTATTTTAAAGGACACGTGAATGTTTTGTAATGAATGGTTGACTTTTATTATCCCGCGAAAGTTTTAATTAACTCTGATATTTAGAACTGTGTTTATGAGTAAATCCAACGCTAATGTAGGGCATCGGGATCGGGGCCTTACAAACAAGCTTCACGTTTCAAAATGCTATTGTTTCAAATAATATGGGGTTGACTTAATGATCCCTTTCATCTCAAATAAAGGAATAATTTATGGAATGGATTTGGTTTGTTATTAAAGAAGTTCCTAGATGAGAGATGAAAAATGTTAGATTTGTGAATCAAACTTGCGGTTCACGCAAATTTATATTTTATGTAGAAAATTGAGATTTATTAGAACTTTTATGGAAATATTTTCATCTTGATTTATGCAGACGTTTGTGATTTTGTGTAACCTTTATATATTGTTTGTTAAAAATGGCTTTTGCAACTGTTTTGACGCTCACAAATGGTCGCTTTTGTAGTAGTGGGACTTATTTTAGACTCTACATAAACGTAATCTGCGCACAACACTCATGATATTTTGAGATTATTTTTTAGTCCCCGAATTGTCATAATATTACGAACCTAATGAAACGTAATGGGGACTATACAAGGATGGTTTTAACTTAACCATGGAGTGAACAAGCAGATATAGCTCAAGGCTTGTTTGAGGTTAAGGATTTGTTATAATAAAAGTATGTTTTAAGATGTATATTGGTTGGTTATATTGAAAGTTTGGTCGTTAAATGCAGTTAGTAAGAGCTTTGAATAAACAGATATCTTTCAGTTAGCATGAAATAGTTCAGAGGGGTAAAATAGTCATTCTGCACAGTCATTTAAATGTCCAACGGAACATCACTTATCGGTTTAGCAATTACTGGGTGAGAGTCTCCTAATCATTCTGACCTCTTATTAGTTCAACACTTAATGACTCAGTAATTGCCAAACAGCCCCTAAACTTGCATTTCTTCTTCTTTTCCAATCTAAATAGGCTTGAGAAAAATATTCTTAAGGTCGTGTTTCCAAACCACGGATGACGGACACAACCCCTTTAAAATAACGTTGCAGTTTTAACTTTAACTGTAACATCTGACGTTTCGAAAAATAATAAATAAATAAATTTTATATTTAGTTGCGAGTTATTAATCGTCGTTAATTAAATAATAAAATAATATAATATACGGTAGGCTTAAGTGAGGATGGACTTAGAGTAAATCATGGACTAATTGTGCCAATAGGCCTAAGGTCCATGGGCTTGGGGGTATATATATACCTTAGACCCTAGTCACTTTCCATTTTTACCAACACACACACAAAAACTCTCTTCCAATTTTGGATCCAAATCCGAGGAAGAACCGAAGCTTCTTGGTGTTCGAGCATCTCAACGAGAAAGATAAACGCGGAGATTTGTTTGTGTTCGTGAAACCGGTTCATATAAGGTACGTTTTATAATGGAAAGCTTATTCGTTTAAGTTTGGCTCGTTTAGAATTTCTAGATCTAGCTAGACCGGGCTTTGAAAACGATAAAGGTTCGAACTTTATCCAAAACAAACTAGATCTTGGTTGGGTGTAATAAGTGGATGATAACAATAATCATTAAAATAGTAGTAGTAATAATAATATGAGATCTATAATTATAATAATAATAATAATAATAATAGAAGTGATGTTAATTGTGATAATAATAATAATAATAATAATAATAATAATAATAACAATAATAATAATAATAATAAAGTTAGTAGCGGCAGCAAAGAAGTAGTAATAATAACAATAATGTAGTAATAATAATAATAATAATAACAAAAAGCAATAGTAGCGCAACAATAGAAAGCAGCAAGCAGCAAGCAGCAAAGAAATGTATGTATGTAAGCTTAGCGACTAAGATAACAAACACAAACACCTAATGGTGAAGTGATTAGTCCAGTGGAATGGGAGATGGGGAACCTGGGTTCGAGTACCGGTTCCTTCATCATATTTTGAAAATTAATAAGCAGGCCAATTCAATCCGATTAGATTGAAGGGTTGATTCGATTACCCAGTTCGATATGAATACCCAGTTCGATTAGATTACTCCCGTTCGATTCGATTACCCAGTTCGTTTAGAATACCCTGTTCAATTCGATTACCTAGTTCAATGCAATTGGGCCTGGTCTAAGAAAGTCCTAAACTGATTGGGCCTAGTCCATAGTAACCAAGGCTAATCTAGTATGACAAATAAACCAAATTAATCAACCTCATCAACTCCGTTAAGTCCTATTAAATTTTTATGGACAAGTTCTTCGACGAATGAAAGATATATGTATATATACACACACACACACACATATGATATAATATAATAAAGATGAGCACACTTATTAAATAAAAAGTAAAACATACATTCGTTAATCAAGGTAACCCCGATAGATCCGTTTAACTAAACAAGCGAGCCTAGCTTAACTAGAACGCTAGTTATAAAAAAATACCAACTTAATAAGTTACACGATTACTTAACAAATATATATGTTTAACAGTTAGCCGTGCACAACTATGGAAATGGATTACAGATAACTCCGAACGTAACCGAATCCATGTGAGTTTCTAGCCCCACTTCCTTGTTATGTTTTCGGGGTTATGTGCATACTCGATGTGATTAGTTAATATACTTACCTTAAGTAGTAAGTGTATGATATGTGATTGACTTATGTATGATGTATGAATGATATATGAATGCTATAGAAAATATTGAGAGTATGTATGAAAGTTTATGTAGATAAAAATAAAGAAAGGTATCGTATGGTTTGCATGAAATAAAGGGACCAAACCCTAATAATATCTGTGAGTATAGGAACCAGACCCTAATAATATATGTGAGTATTGAAACCAGACCGAAATAATATATGTGAGGATATGAACCGGATCCTAATAATCTGGGATGTTCAGGACCAGACCCTTATAATATCTGTGATTTTTGGGACCAGACCCTTACAATATCTGTAAGGTTATAGTGCGGAAGGCTCTTTTAAATGTAAGGATGGTTATGTATGCATCATGAAGGTAAAGAAAGTATGAAAGAATGAGAACGTATGAATGTATGTATGAAAGTAAGGTGAACAGGTATAATATGTAAGATGTACATACCTTCGGATATGTATATAAGGATGTGAATGTATTGTATGTTGTTTGATTAACTAGAACTCACTCAGCGTAGCTGACTTTTAGTATGCACGCATGTGAGTAGAATGAGATAGCTGGCAGAAGAATAAAGAAGTTGGCATCTGAAGACTTAATTTTATGATGTTTGAACTTAAAACTTGTTTATATGGTTTAAATTTTAAGACTTATGTAATGAATGGTTTTCTTTTATCTATTTCGCGAAAAATATTAATTTACTCTGATATTTGAAAATGTGTTTTTGAGTAAATCCAATGTCCAAGTATGACTCCGGAAGTGGGGCCTTACTTTAATCCATCCAAGGAAAGTTTATTCACAACCTTGGCGATCTTCTTCCACGCTCCTTAGATGTTGATAGCTATTGTTTACATGACTTTGTATATATAAACAAAATATATGAGAAACATTATTTTTAAAATTTATAATACTCTTTGTGATTATAGAAAATATGGATTAACTATATAAGTTTAATTTAGTAAGATGCAATTTCAAAGATAAAAGATGACACAAAGTTTTGATAAACGTCTAAATCATATATATAGCGTATCAATATATATCAAAACTTTATCATACGTATACCATTAACAATTGTTTCTAACAAATGGCTATCCCAATAATCTTAAAGCACTTCGGTTTGACGATTTGGCTACTCATGAGAAGTTAACTTTGTTGGTTTTTTTACTTGACTGGTTTGAAGGCGTCACAAGTTGGAAAACAGTTAAACCCAGTTTTCTCAAACTCTAAATAGAGGGCCGAGCCGTATAAAGTCCAAACCAACTGAACTTCGTTTTGGGAGGTTCACTAAGTTTTAGCGGTTTATGATCACCGAAATTGTAGACAATGGACTTTTTAGGATAACCAAACGCCCAGACCCCGATTATTCCATGAAGTCCAAGTTCTCATAAGCGCTTTTTTTTTATCAAATTAAGAACCATGTATTATGAATCCTTTCAGAAATGTAACATCCTATTTTCGATGATAATAATAAAAGAAACCTCATTTATTTGATAATGCGTTGTTATCTAGGTTAGATAAATAAACCATTAGAGGGTTGACTTGGACATTAAAGGATGGAATAAGGAATGGAATGAGCCTTAGGTCCATGGACATAAGGGAGTATAAATACCCTTTAAACCCTAATCCTTTTCAATTTTTATTCATCTCTACACCATAGCCTACACCTTAAAAAACACACACAAACACTTTCCTTTATCCCGAGCAAAGATCCGAAGGTAAAAACCCGACCTTGTTAGTGTTAGATCATCGTAAAGAGCCAAAACCGATACCAAAACTAGATCGGGTTAATAGATCGACTCGTTTAAAGGTACGTTTATAACGAAACACTTGTCGGCTCGTTTAGTTTTCATATATCTATGCATAAATGGTAAAAACGAATCAAACGAGATGATTTTCAATGAAATTAGGTTAACGATTGATAGGTTAATTGTTAATATAAACTATCGGGTTCTTATATTGGTCAATCGCACCACTAAAACATGATTGTTTGGCTGATTGGATGTATGGGGTTTGTAGGCGATGTGATTATGAGTAGAACGATACAAGTTTCGTGTTGTTTCATCGTGATTTTAGGGTTAATCGCAGATCTGGCATATATTTACTGTTTGTGTTCTTAGCGATTTTGACTTTGACCTTTGAGTCAACGAATGGATAATTTCAGATACCCATTTTATATGATAAACGAATGGCTAATCATTCGTTACGTAGTCATAGAGAATAATGTGCATTCGTATGATCTGGTAACGAATGAGCCTTCCATTTTGTCCTACAGAAGTCACCAATAACCTTAGTCATTCGTTATCCATTCATTCGTCATGTTTAGACAACAAATCAAGCCATTCGTCATAAGGTACACTCGCGTGCTCCTAAAAAGAATGAACCTTCCATTCGTCTCAAAGAAAGCACGAATGGTCTTGGTCATTCGTTATACACTCATTCGCCTCAGATCAAGCCATTCGTCATAGATGGAGCCATTCCTCATTGCGAATAGCATAGCAAATGATACTTAGAACAGAATAAAGATTTCTTAACGAATCAGACCATTCGTTTTAACGAATAAAGTCATTCATCATAATGAATGAGTTAGCTAATGTCATAACGAATGAGTTAGCAATAAAATATTAAAGAATTCTAATGGAAATTTTGTTAAGAACAGCTTAACCCCAGCCAGGGGCTCTGCCCCTTGGACCCCGCTAGGGGCCGCCGCCCCTAGAACCCCGCTGCACGGGGCGCTGCCCCCGGACCCCGTCTTTTGAGGGTTATAACAAACTAGAAGTACGTTATGGACAGTGATAGTTAATTGATACGTGTAATTGTTATACAGCTAGTTGTGTCCGGTTAAAGAAAGGAGTTACCATTAAATCTCAAAGGAACCGAGTTCAGATGAGTTTCTAGCCCCACTTCCTTATTATGTTTTCTGGGCTGTATGCACAATCGATGTGATTGGTGATACACTTACCCTAAGTGGTAAGTGTATGCCTTATATGATTTATGTGATAGAGATTGAGATGTGAATGAATGCTTGTCGGTACATGAACTATCTTCGGATATTGCACGTATTGCCAGGAAAGGCGGGCTTTATATATTAGGCATGAAAGATACATGAATGATTAAGAGTATGTATTAAAGTTTATAATAAAATGTATGTGTAATGAAGAGAATGTATGGTTGTATACCAATATCTGAGATAGAATGGACCAGACCCTAATAATATCTGAGATGGTAAAGATAGTTATGTATGTAGTTTGAAAGTATGAAAGAATGTACGTATGAATAAATGTATGTACGAAAGGAAGGTGAACAGGTAAAGTATATAATATGCATCTTCGGATGTGTACATGAAAGTAAGTGTATGTATTGTATGTTACCTGAATAACTAGAACTCACTCAGCATAGCTAACTTTTAGTATGTACGCATGTAAATAGGCTGAGATAGCTGGCTTGAGGGGGACACATGATAGGATTGAATAGGCTAACATCTGAAGATTTGTCATGATGTTTGATATTACGTTTAATGTTATGTTTTAAAAAGGACAAGTTATTAATGTTTGTAATGAATGGTTGACCTTTATTATTATTCCGTTAAAGTTTTAATTAAATTTGATATGAAGAATTGTGTTTATGAATAAATTCAATGCTATTGTAGGGCACCGGGAACGGGGCCTTACAAGAAAGTAGAACTAACATACTTTTATGAAAAAAGAGGTTAAAAAAGTTATAGAGAAGTAGATTGACCACCCATTATTTTGAGATGACTTAAGGTAACGTCTCTTAAAGCCTGGACGCTGCAACGGGTCACTATTGAGTATTGACACAAAATGCAAAGCGTTATAAAATAAGCTCGAGGCAAGTACATATATCCTGTCGTAAACGAAAATAAAAAGTTTCTTACTCGATCCAACAAAATTCTTTAAGTGAAGTTTATGTAGAAGATAGAGTTATTAAGTCTATTTTTATTTAAAAAAACAAACAACTTTTAGAGTTAACTTTATTAAAAAATGATTTAATTAAAATGTGTCATAAAATATAATTTGCGTTTACATTTATAACTTATTTTAATTAAAACACGTTGTAAAATATGATTTGCTTTTTATATTATATTAAGTTGGATTCCAATATTATATACTTATAGACAAATTAACTTTAATCCTTTCACTTTTATATAGTTATATTTAAAGACTTCTTTATGTTATTCTTTTATAGATGTCACAATCTATATCTATATAATATATAAACGAAAACTCAAAAATTCTACGTGTTGTGATGTGGTTGTTCTCTCCTTTTATGGAAGCTACCAGATTGCTTGATTTTTAAATGGAGGCTTCTCATTCATTTGACGGAATTCATGGGTATGGATCTTACCAAACCCAGACAGTTTTTAAACGGGTTATAACAGCTCGTTAAATTAAAAATTAATCTCACCAAATATTTGATATGAAAATCCTAAAAAATAGGATATACTAAAAATTAATATTTAATTTATTATTAAAAAGATATGATTTATAATTAAATAACAATTCTATATTAAAAAAAAAAGAAGCGAGTCATGGGTTTTACCAAACTCATATAACTTTTAAACCGGGTTATAACATTTTATTTATTTGTGAAACAATTTTCATCATCAAATCTTAAGTATATAATTATTAACTTCCTTAAAATACATAAATAAGAAAAATAAAAATTATATATATATATATATGTATATATATATATATGTATATATATATTAGAAACGAGTAATATAAAATAGCCCCGTGGTATGAATGGAATCTTTAATATCCTACGTGTCGCGCTTTGGTCACTCCTCGCCCCCTCTCATGACACTAGATTGCGTCATTTGTAATGGAGTCTTTTTATGCGTTTGAACCATTGTGACGGGTATAGGGCTTCTTATGAAACCCAGATAGCCCACGGGTCATAACAACTCAACTTAACATTTTCCTCTGTAGGTTCCCAGCCGGATCTGCAACTGAGTATCTCGTAACACGAGGGTGTGGAATACCCTACGCATACGATACGGGTGTTTACCCGAGAGATATGTAAATAACACCAAACACGTAAAGACAAATGATTACTTGTTATATCGATGTAAAGAACCAAAACACCAAACAAGTATTACGACAACTTACAAACCAAATCTGCCAAGAAGTCCACTAAACAAAACGGCGCAAGTTAGGTTAAATACTAAGACAACTCCGCCTAACGCCCTAGGCGAAGTTGTCCCTAACTTCGCCACACTACAAGTTCGCCAAAACCAAAAACTAAGCTAACACATCATCAAAACATAAGAAAAAATGTAACGATTACACACACAATAGACACGAGATAAATGAACTACTGGCATCATGCACCAACAGACCCCCCCCTCTTGGCAGTAGCTTCATTTCTCTTACACCTTCGCAGTGTCTTGTAATCCAAAAGGCCAGTATCTTCCGTCTTCAATCATGAACACCCTGTCTTACGCAAACTGAGACCACCTGTTGGTACATGTTTGTCAGTAGTTCATAGTCTTGTAATTGTAACCGAGTCTGTATTGTAATTGTGTATTTGATTATGTTTTTGTTTGTGTAACTAGCGAAGTTGTCAACAAGTTCGCTCAGGCGAACTTGTTGAATATGCGAAGTTACAGACAACTTCGCCTGTGGCGAAGTTGTCGTGTATATATTGATTGTTACAGCCGAATCGTCGGGGGAAGGAGTTTAGGGTTTCAGTCAAGTGTTCGAGTTTAAGCAGACGTGTTTGCTAGTTCCAGTGTCTGTAATAGTGACTACGAGTCACGTGTTCGGTTAATAATATTACGTGTTTGATTCATTGCTTGTGTTATTCTATATCTACACTCGTAACCTACTTACGCAGGGATTCCGCACCTGCGTTGTTAGAGAACATCCCGTGTACGATCCGTCCGGGAACCTACAATTGGTATCAGAGCCATCGGCTCGATTGTGAGGTTCGGGATTTCACGCGGGTGTAGTTTCGTCTCGTTTGACCTATTCGCGAGACGTATTTTTGTTGGGATTGTGTTCTACTAGTGCTTGACAGTCTTTTTCAAGCCTTAGCATTGATCGGGAGCTTCTGGTTTGAAGAAAACAGATCTGGAAAAACTTCCAGGTTCATCGGGCGAACTTGCTGATCTTCAGGCGAAGTTGTTGAATTCAGGCGAAGTTGCCGTCACTGGAATTAGGGTTTTTGGCGAAGATATAAAGTTTGGCGAAGTTAACCACAACTTCGCTCAACTCATAAGTTCGCCTTAGCGAAGTTATCCGCAACTTCGCTTCACACTTAAGTTCGCAGATTTCATAAGTTCGCCTTAGCGAAGTTATCCACAACTTCGCTTACTACCCAAGTTCGCTCAACTCATAAGTTCGCCAGAGCTAAGCGAAGTTAACTTTAACTTCGCCAATTCAAGCGAATTAAAGACCTCAGCGAAGTTCTCTGTTCAGCGAAGTTGACCTTCAAGCGAAGTTATCCTTAACTTCGCCTACTGAGCTGTTTTAATATTTTCTTTTTTTTTTCAGGTTTTTCAGGTTTTACAAGGATGTCATCGATCAACATCTCCGATTTGGTCAAGATGGAAGTTGAGGCAGGGTCAGCCACTAAGGCCCCGAGGTTGATGAAGGGAACAGACTTCGTGGCATGGAAGGATAGATTCATCCAGTACATTAAATATCAGGATGCCAAAATGTGGGTGTGCATTCAAGATGGATACGTCCCTCCAACCATGCAATACGAAGGACGTGACGTGGTGAAGAAGTACAGTAAAATGGAGGACGAAGAAAAGAAAATGTATGAGGCCGAGAGCAAGGCCCATGCAGCGATAACAATGGCACTTCCTCAAGAAGTTCTCCATACGTTCCGAAAGTACACTTCTGCAAGAGAGCTTTGGGATGCTCTGGAAAACAGATTCGAGGGGAACGTAGGTATCCGTGCCTCAAAGATTAAACTCTTGAAGACCCAGTTCTCCGTCTTCAAATATTTGAAGAATGAATCTTTGGATGATATTATCACCAGATACTATCATCTAATGACAGAGCTTAGCAATTATTCGATTGCCTACCGAGAAGAAGAGATCGTCGAAAAGCTTCTCGATGCTCTCCCACCGAAGTGGGAAATGTACACCGTCCTTATGAGGGAAGACAGAGACTTTCCTAACTGTGATTTGGAAACTGCAGTAAACAAGCTCAGAACTTATGAGCTCAATATGGTTCGAAAAGAAACACCAACAGACCAGATACAAGACCCTGGTATGTATGGTGCAAAGATTAACTCAGGCTCAAGTTCGAGACCTGAATCTGCAGCTTTTTACTCAAAAGGGGAGTCAGGTCCCGACTTTCCTCATGATGGAAACGTTTCTGTAAACACGAATGGTGATGTATGTTTCGTTGCTGGAGGATCTAGTACTTCAAAGCCTCAAGCATCCACAAGTAGTTTTTCTGTAAATGCATCAAGCAATAATTATACCAAGATGCCTATGAGTGTAAAATCTGCTGAAGAGCAGTTTGCAGTCTATGCTTCATTTATTGCTTCCTACGAAAACTACATCCAGGGGAAGATTGTGGACCCTGCTGTTCTGGATGAGGATTATGACCAGATCGATGCTGATGATCTGGAGGAGATGGACTTGCAATGGCAAATGGCCATGATAGTGAGGCGAGTCAAGCGTTTCATGAATAAAACGGGGAGAAAGTTCGTTGGTGGTCGGCCCGGGTTCGACAAGTCCAAGGTAAGGTGCTACAATTGTCAACAGTACGGGCACTTTGCCAAGGAATGCAGAAATGAGAGGGTTGAACGTGGACAAGGTCGACCTACACAACACTCAGGAGTTAACAGAGAGATAAATGCCATGTTGACCAGAGAGGCAGGAGAGTACAACTGGAATCAACGCCCAAGTGGTTCTGGTGAGCAAGCAAACATGGCTGAGTCTGAAGCTGAAGAATGTGAGAAGGTTGAAGAAATTGAGAAAACAAATGAAGAAGAAACCGCTTTCATGGCAAATGACAAAGATAATCGCTCCGAGGTAAGTCCTACAACTATTTGTACTAGTTGTGAGAATTTGTCTGAGCAACTTAAAACAATAACTGATCAGTATGTCCATTTAGATGCTGACTTTAAAACTATCAAAGAAGATCACCATTTTACAAAAGCAAGAGAAACAAGTTATAAAATTAAAATAAAAGCATGTGAAAAAGACATTCAAAGCTTAAAGCTTAAACTTGCTGAGAAAATTGAAATAATTGATCTTAGTTATGAAGTTTTGGAAGAAAAAACTAAAGTGATTGCTGATCGGGATAAACAGATTGCTGACCACCAGGTAAAGGTGGTGGAACTGAACCGCAAACTTGAGCAGTTCAGGAATTCCTCGGCCATCCTTGATCACCTCGTGAGTGATCCAGGTACCTCTGCAAAGAGGGGAGGAATCGGATATCACGAAGTTCCACCACCCTTTAACCACAATTATACTTATAATCCAAGTGTTCAGAAATCTGTTGATTTCGAAGTTCCTCAGACAACTACTATCAAAATTACTAGTGTCGAACCAAGTGTTAGCTGTGGCGAAACAAGTTCGCCTGTTTCTAGTGTGAATATTTCTGTATCAAGTCCAGTCTCATCAGATTCGGATATGTTGTCCGAATCTGGTCAGACAAAAGAGAAGGTAGGTTTACCCACCGATGGAGATAAAAATGAAGTTTCTAAAAAGAGTTCTCCACTCAATCCGTACGTCCCACCTTATGTGAGACGAACGGCTGGTAACACTGCCTCTACATCCAAACCAACATTTGACAAGAAAATGGAGAGTAAATGTTGCTTTAGATGTAACAAGTTAGGACATCTAGTTGCAGATTGTCCTTTGAAACCGAGATTTAGAGATGTGAAGCCAAATAAAAATGAGAATAAGCGTCATTTTGTTCCTGCTAAAAATGAAAACTTTAAAAAATGCCAAAATGTAACGAATTCAAATTTTCATAAAAACCAACCTCATTTTTACAACCAAACCACAAGAAATAACACTTTCTATTCTCAAAGGTTTGGAAGGCATTACACTCAATCTGCAGGGAGATTCCCTAACAGGACGTACAGAAATTATCCTGATGCTAACTTGAGAAAGCCAGGATACGGGATGTATCGATCCAAGACCAATTGGTCTTGGGTCCCAAGATTCTAACTCTTTGTTTTATGGTGCAGGAACAGTTGAACAGGGCTGCAAACAATCTTTGGATTGTAGATAGCGGCTGTTCCAGGCACATGACAGGCAACAAACACTTGTTGCAAGACTTAAAACCTGTTCAGGGAGCTAGAGTTAGTTTTGCTGGTGAAAGCGGAGGAAGAATAACTGGGAGAGGAACTGTGTCGAATGGGAGAATGACACTTGAAAATGTAAACTTTGTGGAGGAATTAAAGCACAATCTGCTGAGTGTGTCGCAGATCTGTGATAAAGAATACACTGTCCATTTCACTAAGAATGAAGCGATTGTATTGAAGCCTGGTTTTCATATACCAGAAGAATGGATAGTAATGAAAGCTCCACGTGAAACGAATACATACGTGATGGATATGAGGTCTACTGAAATGGCCACCGGAGAATCATGCTTAATGACAAAGGCAAGCGAATCTGAATCAGAATTATGGCACAGGAGAATGGGACATATTCATCTTCGTAAGATGAACTACATTGTCAAAAATGGGCTTGTGATGGGCGTTCCCTTAAAGAGTTTTAACTTTGAAGATAAATGCATAGCGTGCAAGAAGGGAAAACAACACAAGAAAAGCCATCTCACCAAGACGATCAACTCAATTGCTGGTACTCTAGAACTACTTCATATGGATCTCTTCGGTCCGGTGAATGTACAAAGTCTAGGCGGTACTTCTTACTGCTTGGTGATAACTGATGATTACTCGCGATACTCGTGGGTATATTTTCTGAAAACGAAAGACGAGACGACTCAGATGGTAAAGAATCTCATTACAAAAGTCGAGAATGTCATGAGTAAATCAGTTAAATTCATCAGAAGCGACAATGGGACAGAGTTCAAGAACTTTGAGATGGAAATCTTTTGTCTACAGAAGGGTATTGAGCATCAATACAGCGCTCCGTATACGCCACAACAGAACGGAGTAGCTGAAAGGAAGAACCGAACGTTGATTGAAGGAGCCAGAACTATGCTGGCAGACTCAAAGCTTCCTGTGATGTTCTGGGCTGAAGCAGTGGCTACAGCCTGCTATGTTCTGAATCGGGTGTTAACTGTTAAGAGACTTGGAAAAACTTGTTACGAGCTTATGCACGGTAGGAAGCCCAACTTGTGCGGTCTTGAACCATTTGGTTCTCCTTGTTCGATTTTGAAGACTAACTCGAAATTTGGTGAAGTAGCCGATGAGGGAATCCTAGTCGGTTATGTTGTTGGGACTCCCAACAGACGGGTCTTCAATACGACAACTTGCAAGGTGGAGGTGGTTTGTAACACCGACATTACTAGTTATCAACCGCCAAAACCAAGCAATGGACCTGCTGAGCTTTTTGACTATGTTAAACTGTTTAAGTCGTTTAACGTACCTAATTTGGAAATTGCTGAAGAAGACGAAAGAGTTGTGACGAAGATGATATTTGATGAGGAAGAGGAGCTAGTGCAACATCAGATGACAGAAAAATCTCAGCCTTCCACATCAAACTCTATCGATACCCCTGCATCCTCAGCTGGAGATGAGTTTATTAATCCTTTTCACTCTCAGCCTGAAACAACCATTGATGAGATCTCTTCAAACTTGGAAGACAATTTGCATGTCAGTGCTGTTCCGACCACTAGAATTCACAAAGATCACCCACTGGAAAATGTTATAGGTGATGTGTCCTCTAGTGTACAAACCAGAAGTAGCTTGAATGAGCACACCTGTGTTTATACAAGCATTAAAGATACAGGTATTATGAATGAATGTTTGTACTCTTGCTTCATAAGCCAAATTGAACCGAAGAATTATCAAATGGCTTTGAAGGACAGCTCGTGGGTCGAAGCTATGCAAGAAGAGTTGGCTCAGTTCGAGAAAATGGAAGTTTGGACTTTGGTCGAAAAACCAAAGAATGTGCATGCTATAGGCACGAAATGGGTGTTCAAGTGCAAGAGAGATGAAAAGGGGATTATTGTGAGAAATAAGGCGAGGCTGGTTGTTAAAGGTTTTAATCAGCAAGAGGGTATTGACTACAATGAGGTTTTCGCTCCTGTTGCCCGGTTAGAAGCGATTCGATTGTTTTTGGCGTTTGCTGCTTTCAAAAAGATGAAGGTGTTTCAGTTGGATGTAAAGAGTGCGTTTCTTAACGGGAAAGTTGACGAGGTTGTGTATGTTGAGCAACCACCGGGTTTTCCTGACCCAGACTTTCCTGATCATGTATACAGGTTGAGCAAGGCGTTATATGGTTTACATCAGGCACCTCGTGCCTGGTATTCAACGTTATCGGACTACTTGCTGGAAAATAGTTTTGAAAGGGGTTTGATCGACAGTACGCTGTTTGTGAAGAGAGAAGGATGTGACTTCTTACTGGTTCAAGTCTACGTGGATGACATCATTTTTGCTGCATCAAGAGTATCCATGTGTCAAGATTTTGAGGCTGTCATGAAGAAACGATTCGAGATGAGTGCTATGGGTGAACTAACTTTCTTTCTAGGATTGCAGGTTGATCAGAAGAAAGATGGGATGTTCATTCATCAAACAAAGTATGTTCATGATGTGCTGAAAAGATTCAAGATGGAGGACAGTTCTCCATATGACACTCCAATCTGCGTCAATCACAAATTGGGAGCTGAATCAGATGGTGACGCAGATGTGGACCCTACTCTGTATCGGGCGATAATAGGTTCTTTAATGTATTTAACTGCTTCTAGGCCTGATATAATGTTTTCTGTTTGTCTTTGTGCTCGCTTTCAGGCAAACCCAAAGGAATCTCACATGAAAGGTGTGAAGAGGATTTTGCGGTATCTCAAGGGCAAGCCGAAACTAGGATTGTGGTACCCAAAGGGAGGAGACGTTGAACTGGTGGCATATACTGATTCTGATTATGGAGGTTGTAATCAGAGTCGGAAGTCAACAACAGGAGGCTGTCAGTTTCTTGGAGGAAGATTAGTTTCCTGGCAGTGCAAGAAACAGACATCAGTTGCAATTTCAACTTGCGAAGCTGAATACATGGCAGCATCCAACTGCTGCTCTCAGGTTTTATGGATTCAGCAACAATTGCGCGACTATGGTCTGAATTTCTTACTCACTCCTATTTTAATTGATAACACTGCCGCCATCTCAGTAATTAACAATCCCGTGAAGCACAGTAAAACTAAGCATATTGACATTCGTCATCACTTCATACGGGATTGTGCTGAGAAGAAACTGATCAAGATCGAAAAAGTTGATACACTTGAAAATTTTGCTGACTTGTTTACAAAAGCGTTTGATAAATCCAGATTTCAAAACCTAATTGAGCTAAATGGGATGATCAATCCCGAGTAACCATGTCTTTGTTTTTGATTCAAAAAAAAAAAAAAAAAAAAAAAAAAAAAAAAAAAAAAAATGTGTGTCTTTATTGCTTAAAATTAGTCGGTTACCTCAGTTTGATGGACATCTCCTCGGATATGTTTTGGTCCTTGTTTTCGACTTAGGAAATGAGGATAGCCATTAACCGGAAGACTGAAAGTAACTGGGGCAGTGTTGACATGTTTTTCTTTCAGTTGCTGAAAATTAGTCGGTCATTCTTAGTAAGAAGGACACATACTTGTATGTGGTCGGTCCAGCTGATCCAATGGATCTTCAGGATAGCCGTTTACCTGATGACTTTGACATGATTGGGGCGATTGAATTCAAAATTTTTTTAGGGAAATGAAATTACTTTTCAAGTCCATTACTTCGTAAGAAGTTCTTTGCTGTGTTTAAAAGAAAATTGATCCAACCTTGGAAAATGATATATATACTGACTATGTGTGCCTAACTAGTGAAGTTATTAAGCTTAAAAGGCTTTAGAACAGTCATTGTCTGTCATGGTAATTTTAATGGTGCGTAAAAGTAGATGTGATACTAACTTAAATTTACTCGAATTTATGTGGAAACCTCTTAAGAGTTTTGTATGTCTTCATACATATCTTTTCGAAGGATAGGCAGAAAAGCAACTACCCAGTCATACACGAGCCCGTGAGTGTTCTGATTCCCGTGAAGAAAGCATTTCAAGACACTGCAGTGATCCAGATTCGGGACTTGCAGTAGTTTAGTACTCCGATGAAAATTCTTATGTTTGATTAAAAAAAAAAAAAAAAAAAAAAAAAAAAAAAAAATATATATGTATAATTTTTGTACTTATGAGAAATAGTGACAATAAACACGAGAACCGAAACTTCTCAAGATTTCTCAAGTTTGGAGTAAGAAGAAAACGGGAAGCAGACAACGAGTATCTACAAGTTAATCAGACACTATGGGTCGAAGTCAATTCGGGGTGACTTGGGTATAGCCAAATACGCTTTGAGAATAGATAGAAGGCATCATTACCTCTGAGTTGTTGCCAACTTAAATTTTTGAGCTTAACTGAACCTTAATCCGTATCACAGAAACAATGAAAACCATTTAAGTTATTACATGCTTACAACCTGTTTCTCTATGTCATAATACAGCCAAACACGGATCCAAGTGACAGTCACATAGTTAGTATGATTCCTGTTCGGATCTTTTCTAAAACGTAGTGGTCCCTGACTAGACTGAAATTTGATCCCTTATTTCGTTAAAATTTTATAAGAATTTTCTGCTTTTGTAGTTATATTTTTATTGTTGGTTACTGGGTCTTGATCATTTTTGTTTAACTCTTTTTGGTAACTTATAAGGATATTTTCAAGATTTTTCAAACTGAAAGGGCTGTTTTTGTAAATATCGGGCGAAGTTGTTGAATCGGCGAAGTTGTACTTAACTTCGCTTAGGCGAAGTTAAGAATAACTTCGCCTGAACCAACTCAGCCCTATAAAAGGGGTTTTCAAAAGTGAAATTTTTTTTATTAACTTTTTTTCCGGCGAACTTATCCTTAATTCCGGTTAACCTTTTTTTATATACACTTTCGATTTCGATCTTTTGTTCCTTGTTTCTACTATACTGAGTGGCATGTGTTGTCGATTTCATTCTTTCATTCACTTTATACTTTTACCCGGTTAGAGACCTCGGGTCGTCTAACCCTCGAAACCAAGTTTTTTCGACCTCTCGTTACGTGTTCATGGACGATCTTTTCATCCATACACCTTTGAAATATGTTGTTCTTCATGTTTCTATCGTTTAATCGGTCCGAAAACATCGGATTTCGACCTCAGAATCCGAACAGTCGCCGATTCTGTTTCAGGCGAAGTTATGGTTTTGGCGAAGTTAATCTCAACTTCGCCAGACGCTTAAGTTCGCCTAGGGCGAAGTTATCCACAACTTCGCCGTGGCGAAGTTATCATCAACTTCGCCTTGGCAAAGTTATCCACAACTTCGCCCTGGCGAACTTAACTGTAACTTCGCCGTGGCGAAGTTATCCTTATCTTCGCCTATATCCTTTTCTTTTAACTGTTTGTTTTTAGACGAATTTACTGATGATGCGAAGTTGTCCCCAACTTCGCCTCAACTTTAATTTCGCCTGTGTATCTTACATCACAACTTCGCACTTGCTACACTGCGAACTTGTGAGTTACGTAAAACGTCTCTAACTTGATTTGTTTTGTGCAGATATGGCTGCTGTTGGAGGTGCTGGAGGTGATGATGGTGATGAGCAACGACAATTCTTCCCAGCTCATAACCAATACATCACTTTGGATCCAGACGCACGAGGCGTTGAAGACTATAGGGAGATTATCACATTTCTCCAACGATCACGAGTTTTTCACGCGATCACTAATACACTACCCATATCTCTGCCCAACATTCAAGATTTCTGGCAGACGGTGTATTATGATTGCAGACCGGAGCCTCCAGTGATGCGAGCAACTGTCAATGGTCATGCCATACAGTTTTCCTCGGAAGACATACGGTTGGCTCTGCAGTTCGGTGTAGAAACGAGAGACGACCCAACGGAATTCGTAGCTCCTTTCCGTGACGGAGCATACTTGAGAATGGGTTATTCGGGTCCGCTGGGGGACTCGCAGAGGAGGAAAGGCTTTCTGCTGGACCAATGGCGCTTTCTGATGCACGTGTTAATTGTGTGCATGTCCGGCAGGAAAGCAGGAACAGACGGGATGGGTGCGACGATGCAATCTGCCATGACGGCCCTGACTTACAATCGTCGTTACTCTTTTAGTCAGATGATTTTCTATGAGATTGATCGTCAGAGACGGGCGACGGCGCGAGAACGATTTATCATGTATCCGCGATTTCTTCAAATGATTATCAATCATGTCGCTCCGTCTGTACCGCAAAGACGCCCTATCAGATACGTTGAGTGCGTAACAAAACGTATCTTTGCTCAGTGCAGAACGTCGAGCACTCGAAGCAACCCTGAGCGGCGTCCCAGGCATACTCCACTTTTCGGGTATCTCATTAACCCGGAGTATGTTCCTGCAGGAGGGGACGAGTTCAGGGATCCGCAACCACATCAGGCGGCAGCACCTCATGCTGTATCAGCTGCGCCTGTTGTATCTTCTGCTGCTGTGCCAGCTACTATATCTCAGGCTGTGTCCACTGCTGAAAACGTTGATCTAGATGCTGCTTTTAGTGGACATGGTTTGTTTGATATGGATGTCTCGGGTCCTCAGTTTATGGATGTTACCAGAGCAGCTACTTCGGTAGCTGACTCTGATCTAGACGAGACGTTTGTTGAGGCAAGAAGACTTATGGTGTCTCGTGAACGGACTACGGGAAAGAGGCCGAGAACGGTGGGGGAGGATGAGGATGAAGTGGATGAAGAGGAGGCAGTACAGATTGTGCTAAGACGCTCAAGAAGAGAACAGAGAGGGATAGGTTCGGGAGCTGGAGAATCTTCAAGACTAGTACGTTTTGCTCCACCTGCCTTATCTGGTATGTCTCTTATTCCTACAACTGCACAGGTTTCAGCGATCGAGACGTCGGCACCAACAATTGTGTCCCTACCACCTCAACCGCTTAATCCACCGGTGGTAGTTGCACGGTTTGTGGAGTCGACAATCACCTCTACTGCAGGGTTACCAAGTGTACCACCTGCGGTCACTTCTGCTGATGTTCCACCAACTCCATTGCCTACTTCAGATACCGAGAGGATTCTTTCGCTAGAGCGGATTGTTGCTGAACAGTCAAAGACTATTGACCGCCTAGTGGAATCCAATCAACTACAAGCTGCCCTCCTGGTAGAACATGGACGAATAATAGATGCCTTCAAGGATTACTTGGCATCTCAGGGGGAGAAGACGTGTAGGGGCGATGAGTTGAGAACGAAAAGACGAGAAGATCATGACGATGATCCCAATGCACCTTCAGGTGCAGGTGATGAGCTGCCAAGAACCTCTCAGGCTCTTGGAGCTTCCACAACTGAGGGGGAGTCTACAAATGCAGATGATGATGATGTTGGAGTTATGGGTGATGATGCTAATGTTGAGGACGTTATCGATGCTTTAAAGGAGTTGGATGATGAGGAAGACGATGAGTTTATGGATGATGACGACGTGTTGCCCGTGGATGAGATTGAGAGGATTGGGGAAAAGATTAATGTGGAAAATGTGTTAGAAGAAGGTGAGATAATGGATGATGATGTTGAGCATGACATTCCCGAAGTGGAAAAGTCGGGTGTTGGTGATGAAACGGTGTTGGATGAGACGGTGTGGGAAGAGCAGCCTAGATGGAAGGAAGAATATGCTCATTGGTTTGTCAAGACCAAGAAGCCTGCTGTTCCAACCATGTTCAGAAAGAGCTACAACATTAAAGGGTATGCAGAGGCGAAAAAGGGGATTATTTGTTGGATCTATGATGAACAGCTCAAGTTGTTTGTGGTGAAGCGTTATGATGGCGTTCAATATTTCAAGAGAATGTTGAGATCGTTCAACACATTGCCTGAATGCGAAGTAAAAGATTTGGCCAGGTTGGGCCTGATAAACTGAAACAACGACAATATGGCTAGAATGATTGAGAAGATAATGTGGAAAGAAGGAGTAAAAGAAAAGAAGTTTGAGTTGCTAAAGCCACAAAAGGGAAAATTAGTGAAGGATACAGAGAGAGGTATGAGAGCAGATGGTAAACCGTGGATGGTGATGAAGTACAAACCAGTCCGATGTATCAAGGAGGTACCCATGAAAGCTATGCCTCGAGATGTGCTGAAAGATTTGAAATGGTGGTTTGTGGACTGTGAGACTGCAGAGGCAGTAATGGAGGACGAGGATGAACAAGAACTGCTTCGGGTTTACGACCCGATGCATCTTGTTAACCTGTCGCAAGCTGATCTGGAAGTACTCAACAACAAGAAGATCTTCTACATTCCTGCTTGGAAGGATCAAGCTAGGAGATATCAAAGTGTAGTGACAGTATGTGTGAAAGAAGGGGCGCACGCTTAGAGATGCAGATTACAAGACTCGAGTTTTGAAGAATCAAGATATGAAGCTACTGCCAAGGGGGAGTCTGTTAGTACATGTTTGTCAGTAGTTCATAGTCTTGTAAATGTAATCGAGTCTGTATTGTAATTGTGTATTTGATTATGTTTTTGTTTGTGTAACTAGCGAAGTTGTCAACAAGTTCGCTCAGGCGAACTTGTTGAATATGCGAAGTTACAGACAACTTCGCCTGTGGCGAAGTTGTCGTGTATATATTGATTGTTACAGCCGAATCGTCGGGGGAAGGAGTTTAGGGTTTCAGTCAAGTGTTCGAGTTTAAGCAGACGTGTTTGCTAGTTCCAGTGTCTGTAATAGTGACTACGAGTCACGTGTTCGGTTAATAATATTACGTGTTTGATTCATTGCTTGTGTTATTCTATATCTACACTCGTAACCTACTTACGCAGGGATTCCGCACCTGCGTTGTTAGAGAACATCCCGTGTACGATCCGTCCGGGAACCTACAATTGGTATCAGAGCCATCGGCTCGATTGTGAGGTTCGGGATTTCACGCGGGTGTAGTTTCGTCTCGTTTGACCTATTCGCGAGACGTATTTTTGTTGGGATTGTGTTCTACTAGTGCTTGACAGTCTTTTTCAAGCCTTAGCATTGATCGGGAGCTTCTGGTTTGAAGAAAACAGATCTGGAAAAACTTCCAGGTTCATCGGGCGAACTTGCTGATCTTCAGGCGAAGTTGTTGAATTCAGGCGAAGTTGCCGTCACTGGAATTAGGGTTTTTGGCGAAGATATAAAGTTTGGCGAAGTTAACCACAACTTCGCTCAACTCATAAGTTCGCCTTAGCGAAGTTATCCGCAACTTCGCTTCACACTTAAGTTCGCAGATTTCATAAGTTCGCCTTAGCGAAGTTATCCACAACTTCGCTTACTACCCAAGTTCGCTCAACTCATAAGTTCGCCAGAGCTAAGCGAAGTTAACTTTAACTTCGCCAATTCAAGCGAATTAAAGACCTCAGCGAAGTTGTCAATGTATGCACTTTGATTCAAACCTATCCATGTAGGTCCTTATTCCCAAAATATAGGGGGCCTCACCAAGATCCTTAATGGAAAAACAGTTTCCAAGCAAGGCTTTTACACCTTCCAAGTTTGGAATGTCATTTCCAAACAATAATATGTCATCGACATACAACACTAGAAAGGTAATGATGCTCCCATTAGCTTTCTTATACACACAAGCTTCATCAACGTTTTTAATGAATCCAAATTTCTTAACTTCGTCATCAAAACGGTGATTCCAACTTCTAGATGCTTGTTTCAATCCATAGATTGATTCCTTCAACTTGTATACTTTATTAGGACGTTGTTGATCGACAAAACCTTCATGCTGAACTATATTGACATCTTCATCAAGATGACCATTTAGAAAGGCAGTTTTGACATCCGTTTGCCATATCTCATAGTCATAATATGCGACTATGGCAAACAATATCCTTATAGACTTTAGCATCGCCATGGGCGAGAAAGTTTCATCATAATCAACCCCTTGAGTTTGAATGAAACCCTTTTCTACGAGTCTAGCTTTATAAGTATCCAAGTTTCCATGCATATCAGTTTTCTTCTTGAAAACCCACTTACTTCCAACCCGTTTCGAATTAAGAGGTGGTATAACCAAGTCCCATACTTGGTTATCATGCATGGATTGCATCTCAACGTTCATGGATTCCAGCCATTTATCACAATCAGATTGGTACATTGCATCTCAGTATGTGGTGGGTTCATCAGAATCTACAAGGTAGCATTTATCCATGAAAAATCCATATATTTCAGGTGGGGTGCTAATTCTACCAGACTTGCGAACGTTTTGTGTGTTTTGATCAACCATTTGATCATCATCAACAACCTCTTGTTGATTGCTAGTGTCAACCAAACGTGTATCGGCTTGTGGTTCTCGATCCTCTTCGAGTTCCACAATTCTATTAGCTCCTTCCCTAAGGAACTTTCTTTCCAAGAACACAGACTTTCGAGCAATAAACACTTTATGCTCGTTTGGATTGTAGAAATAATATCCCATCGAATCTCTGGGATATCCTACAAAAATACAAATAGTGGATCGGCATTCCAGTTTGTTTCGGGTGTGGTTCTTAACATAAGCCTCACAACCCCATACCTTTAAATATGATAACGATGGAACCCTTTCATGCCATATTTCAAAAGGTGTCTTGTCCACTTTCTTGGTTGGTGCCATATTTAAAATACGGGCTACGGACATCAATGCGAAGCCCCAAAATGATAGAGGTAATGTGCTTCTAGCCATCATGGATCGAACCATATCCAACAGAGTTCGATTTCTCCTTTCAGACACACCATTATGTTGTGGTGTTCTAGGTGGAGTAAGTTGTGAGACAATCCCACAACTCCTAAGATGTTCTAGAAACACATCATTGAGGTACTCGCCTCCTATATCGGATCGAAGTACTTTGTTGTTTTGTTGAGTTGATTTTGTACTTCATTTTGAAACACTTTGAAAATTTCAAAGGCTTCATCTTTGTGTCTTAACAAGAACACATACCGATAGCAACTGTAATCGTTGGTAAAGGTAATGAAGTATCTTTCACCATTCCTTGTCATTGTCTTAAAAGGACCACATACATCTGAATGTATGATACCCAATAAGTCTTTCACCCTTTCATTAGTTCCATTAAAAGGCTCCTTGGTCATCTTTCCCAATAAACAAGATTCGCACTCATAAAATGAATCATCATTTGATTTCAAAAGACCATTCTTTCGAAGTGTATAAATGCGATCCTTGTTTATGTGACCAAGGCGACAATGCCAAAGAAATGTTTTACTCAAATACAATTTGAGTCTTCTGGTGTTAGCTTGGTACAACGAGTTATCAATGGATGTATTATCATGAACCAATTCATAAATGCCATTAAATGACATTGCTTTAAAATAAAAGACATCATTCATGAAAACATAAAACCCATTGTCTACAAACTTGAAATCATAACCAAATTGTCTTAATACAGAAACAAATATAATATTCCTAGTCAAACTAGGAGAATACAGAATGTTTTTCAAAAGAACTTCCAAACCATTTGGAAGCTTCAAAACATAATCTCCTCGGGATTGGACGTCAACCTTTTCTCCATTGCCCATGAAGAGACTTATATCTCCTTTCTTGTAGTCACTTCTTCTTTTGAATCCCTGCAATGAATTACAGATATGAGTTCCACATCCGGTATCCAATACCCATATGTTAGAAGAAATAATATTAAGATCAATATGGATCATGAAAGTTGTACCTGAGGTTTGCCCCGCATCCCTCTTAGCTTTAAACTCCTTGAGATAGGTCGGACAATTTCTCATCCAGTGACCTATCTCCTCACAACCAAAGCACGGATCCTCAGCGCTAACCTTTAGCTTCTTGAGTTTGAGTTCCGCCTTTGCCTTTCCCTTCAACCCTTTCTTCACTTTCCTTTTACCAAAGGCAACCTTTGGTTCCGGCTGATGCCACTTTTTCAAGCCACCCTCATTGATCGTGAGAACGGGTAAAACCTTTTTACCTATTCCGGCTTCGGCTGTTTTAAGCATTGCGTGAAGCTCACCAATACTTTTGTCCCATCCGTTCATGTTGTAGTTCATAACGAATGTCTCAAACCTTTTAGTTAAGCTGTTTAGGATCAAATCTGTGGCTAACACTTTTGAAATGGGATAATTAAGCCGATCAATGTGGCTTTTCACCTTAAGTGCATAAAATGAGACAGATTGGGTTTCTTCCATATGACATGCATGAAGTGCTCGAACCGTTTTGAATGCTCCACCCTTTCTTGAGTAAGGAACATTTCCTTAAGCTGGGTTATCATGTCATACGCCTCTTGATTCTCGAAATCCTTTTGGATCTCGGGAATCATTGTTCCTAACACGAGGCAAGAAACTTGCACCGAATCCTCGGTGTATTTTAACCAATTGGCATTGGCATCCAAGTCATTTACATCGGGTTCATCGGGAATAGGGTCGTCTAAAATGTAGGACTTCTTTTTTTGCTTGAGAACAATTCTCAAGTTTCGATACCAGTCCATGAAACTGTTGAAATTTAGACGATCCTTTCCAGAATGGATCTCAGTGACAGATTATGCACATGAGGGATAATTGCGTTCGGTGTGTTGTTTGTGGCCATCTATAAAAGAAGTTAACGAAGTTCAATTTAGTATTTTCGATATCAATAAATTTTAATCGTTAATACCCTTTAATGTCTTAAAGACAATTAATGATTAAAATCTAGAATCCAACGTTTCATTCAAATAGTAGTTAGGTGACCTTTATCCCACTATTTAAATTAACAAGGTAGTCAACGTTTGACAATTGCAACCCTTTGCAACTTCTAGTTTTATGGGATCGGTTAAACATCATATGTTTAGTTGGCACGTTTAATCCCATCAACACCTTTGTACGCCATGTTTCGGTGACCCTATAACCATGGTTTCCAAATCAAGTCGTCCTACTTACACACACATGTGAGTTTACACATACAAGTGGTTAGGTGACCCTCATCCCACAAGTATTGTAAAATCACCTCAAGATCACAAGTTTTCTTAAATGTGGTTAGGTGACCCTTACCCCACATCAAGTCTAAAAGTGACTTAAGTGTCGTATAAAAGGATGATGTTCAACTTGTTTTAAAAGGGATTTTAGTTTTCTAAATTCTAGATTGGAAAACAATTTGCATACCTGCATTTGCATGCATTCAAATGCATGGTACATTGTTTGAAAAACCAATTTTCAAAGTTCCTTCAATAAAACCCATTTTATTGTGAAATCATTAACCTTTAATAAAACCAATTTTATTACTTAATTATTTCTTAAGAACCAATTTTATTCAAGTTGTTGATTTTAAGTTAACAATCCATATGCAAAACATAAAACAACCAAACATGCATAAATAAAATAGCCACAAGTTCATAACCATAGCCACCTAAACTTGGCTACATTTGTTGACCGAAACAAGTGTGCCAAAATGTCTCTCCTAAGGGACGAGAATGACACAAGTCATGTGTCGGTGAACTCCCACTTGACTCTGCATCCAAATGCTTCAAGTGTCCACCTTGTGTTGTGACTCTTCCACTTTATTTTGGCTTTCGTTTTGGCTCCAACTTCAGCTCCTAGCTTTCTTGGGCCTCCATGTTTGAGTTTTGGTCAATGGGCTAAAATCCCATCTTGGACTATGAGGTCCACTAAGGCCCAAAACCAAAACCGTAACTTTGTTGCATCTTCTTTTACAAAAAACATATCCTAATACATTTTCTTCTAGTAAAAGAAATACAACTAATCTACTTATTATTACAAACTAATATGAAATGAATAAACAGATTACAAACCCAAGTAAATGAATATTACAACCATATTGAATAATTGAATAAATCACAAAACAAACACACATCCAAACACAAGGTCATGGCTAGGTTATGAACATGCAAATGCATATCCCAATATGCAAACTGTGTAAATTCAAAATGGTTCCCCTTTTAACACTTAAAGTTTTCTGCTAAGGTTAAGCAAACCGAAAACTTTGGGTTTTTGTCCAAACAAAATAATCAATCATCCAAATGACTTAATTCTTCAAGATTACCACATGCATGTAAAGTATAATCTTGAAAAACCAAGGGGTAACCAAAAGCCCCAAAACTTTCGGCCATATGGTGAACCACACCATAAAACCCGAAAATTTTTAGATCTACTGAAGCATGTATCCGTATAAGCGGCTCTTGATGCCATTGTTGGGTTTTAACAAGATTACCAAAGTCATGTAAACCTATTTATATGAAAAACGCAGCGGAAAAATAAGTTTTAAATCTTGTTAATTAGATGAATATAAAACCAATTTTATATGCAAAACCCAAGCCCCGGATCCATATACGAATTTGCACGCTTACCAATATAAACAACCATAGGGTGTTCATAGCATACTACCTTCAAGAGTCCAAGAAAATGAAGGAGATGATGATATGAAGGGCAAGTCTTCAAGATAGAATAACCTCAAGCTTGCATACCCTTCAAGCTTCCAAAAAACTCCTTGATTTTGCTAGGATTTACACTTGGAGAAACTCTTCCTTGATATTTCCTTCCTTGGCCGAAATCCAGAGAGAAAAACAAGAAAAATTTACTTGCAACTTGTGTATGAGAGAGAGAGAGAGAGAGTTGGTTGTGAGTAATAATGCATCACATAAATCTACCTACTAAAACTAGTGCATGTCTTGGAATAAATAAAACAATTAAGTGAGAAGAGAGAAGAGGGACAAGGAAATCTACCTACTAAAACTAGTACATGTATTTGAATAAATTAAACAATTAAGTGAAGAGAGAAGAGGGAAAATGTGTGCAGCCAAAAAATTCTCACCCAATTCAAACTCAAGTAATCTATTTTATTTATTTATGTTATAACATAACATGCAACATTCAGTATGCATTGCATATTGTTATTTAACCAACTTAAATAACTTCGTATATGCAACATGCAAAAGCGGTAGGTTTTGCATATTGTTATTTAACCCATTTAAATAACATCGTATATGCAAAATGCAAAATGCAAAATGCAGTAAATTTTGCATATTGTTATTTAACCAACTTAAATAACATCGTATATGCAAAATGCAAAAACAATAGGTTTTGCATATTGTTATTTAACCCATTTAAATAACATCGTATATGCAAAATGCAAAATCTCTCATAACATAAATTATACATATAATTTATTTATTACACAAGTGCAAATATTTAGAAATCCAATTTCCATATATTTTAAGTGTTGATATTTATTTGTTGGATCATATCTTAAATAAATATCGTTGTGTTTGTCTAGCTTGTTATTGGTATGACCCGACTTGGATCATAACGTACTAGCCACATCAACTCTAATATGTGTCTTGGGCAGACCGATTCCAACAAATTTTACCCACGCACACCACCATCGTTGTCTTACTTTCTCCTTCTCTTCTGGTGACCTAGACTCAACACCACCATACTCGCTTGATTTCAGCTAGATTCCAAGCACAAACATGTATGACTTTTATTTCCCTACTCGATTTCTACTCTTAGGTTTCCCCGCCCTCGTTGAATTATGTTTCACTATTTTTAGGGTTCTAAATTCTAGGCCTAGTAGCTAAGTTTTATGGTTCGAACGATTAATTGATATTCAGTTTAAGCTAGTTGATGTTCAATTTGGTTGAATCGTGCTTCTATTTTGACAAATAAACTTTAAAAAATGAATGTTGATATTGGGTCATCTTATGAGATCAGTTTTTTACTTGCAAAAATCATTCATTGTTCTAATTAAACAAACACAAGTTAAATAAGCACAAAAAAATTAATACACAATAATATATAATTCAGAGCTTAAGCAAAAAGTGTATGCCATATCTTTTAGAAGGATATTTACATATGCATACAAGTATGAATGTGCTAAAAGTACACCTGTTATATGCAAACTGCAACCTTTTTTATGCTATGATGTTTTAACACCTTTTATTTATGGTTTACTATAAAGTTGAAAACATTTGCACTTACAAAATGACAATAAACTAATTGCTCTAAATAGTTGGCTTTACTATTAACAATAGACAAATTCTCTTGATCCATTTGAATTTAGGGCCACTACAATGTGTGGAATCTTAAACATTCATGTGATCCTCTGGTTGTTCGGGTTTACTCGACCGTTGGAACCAAACTGAAACAAAATCATTTTGGAATCCAATCGAAACTGAACATGCAATCCCTTTGATGTAAGGGTCGCAAGGAACCGAACCAAAACAAAACCTGTATGGAATTAAACAGGCGACCCCTTTGAAGTAATGGTCACCATGAAGTCACAACAACGACACTAAATAGAAACTAAAACCTATGGCAGATTGGCAGCATGCTGATCATAAAATTAAACTAAACTGATAAAAATAAATTCAACTCAAACCAAGTTGTGAGTGAAAAGTTAATAGATTTAAGAGTCGTGTGACATCATATTTATTTGTTGGATCAAATCTTAAATAAGGTTGTTTCCAGGTTGTGACATCATTTTTTCCATGAGAATATTTTGTGTTATGTGCTTTTATAATTATGTTTATTTTATGTTTGATTTACAAGTGTGTTTTCCAATTCTGGAAATAAGTAACTTGACTTAATATGCCGAGGTGCAAGTTAAATACTAATGTTGCAGGTTTGCAATGAATTAAGGAATCAACCGTTAACGTCACGAGGTCCGTATGAAATCAGGTATAAACCGATAGAAAGACGAGCTTAGGGGTCACTCTAGCTCGGATCCGGATCAAATGAGATGAAAACGGTGAAGAATGGTGGAAAAACGAGTGAGATCTCGCTTTACCGGCAAGATCTCGGTTTTCCGGCGATAGCGGCACAGGAAAGGCGGCTCCGGTGATAGGAGAAATGTTTGGGGAATACGATGAAAGGACATCTGACATCCAGTCATATGCCTTAAACCCTAGGCGCATGTAACGAATGGGTCCACGCACATTCGTTAAGGAAGGAGTAACGAATGAGCTACATTCGTTACGGAGAAAGGACGAATAAACCCATTCGTAAGGGAAGACCGACGAATGAACCCTCATTCGTTAGAAGGTCCATTCATTAGTCAGGCGAATGAGTCTATTCGCTATGAAGTTCATTTGTTATAAAGGTCCATTCATTATGAAAGAACGCACTCATTAGAAAGCAACGAATGAACCCCATTCGTTAAGGATCTAGATAATGAATGAGGCTTAATCAGAGGCTATTCTTAATAACGAATGAGTTAGCGAATTAAAGAATAATTAAAGAATTCTAATGAAATTTGCGTTTAGGCAATTAAGAACAGCTTAACCCCAGCCAGGGGCTCTGCCCCTTGGACCCTACTAGGGGCTGTCGCCGCTAGAACCCTGCTACCAGGGGCACTGCCCCCGGACCCCTGTTCGTTGTGGGTTATAATTAAACTTGAAATAAGATATGAGTAGTGATAGTTAATTGATACGTGAAATTGTTATACAATTAGTAGTGCCCAGTTAAAGAAAGGAGTTACCATCAACTCTGAGATGAACCGAGTTCAGGTGAGTTTCTAGCCCCAATTCCTTGTTATGTTTTCGGGGCTGTGTGCATACTCGATGTGATTACTTAATACACTTACCCTAAGTGGTAAGTGCATGCCTTATATGAATTATGTGATAGTGAATGAGAATGTGAATGAGTGCGTGTCGGTACGGGGACGAACTTCGGATATTGCACGTGTCGCAAGGAAAGGTGAGTTTTATATACGATATAAGAAAGATACATTAATGATTAAGTGTATGTATGAATGTATATAATAAAATATAAGAGTAACGAAGTGAATGTATGGTTGTATGGAAAGAAGGGATCATACCCTACCAATATCTGAGATAGAAGGGACCAGACCCTAATAATATATGAGATAGAAGGGACAAGACCCTAAAAATATCTAAGATAGAAGGAACCAAACCCTAATAATATCTGAGATGGTAGAGATAGTTATGTATGTAGTATGAAAGTATTAAAGAATGTACGTATGAATAAATGTATGTATGAAAGGAAGGTAAACAGGTAGAGTATATAACATGCATCTTCGGATGCGTATATGAAAGAAAGTAAGTGTATGTATTATATGTTACCTGATTAACTAGAACTCAATAGCGTAGCTGACGTTTATTATGCACGAAGGTAAACAGACTGAAGCAGCTAGCTTGAGGAAGGCACATGGCGGGATCTGAAGGGACTGACATCCAATGAAGATTGTCATGATGTTTTGATAGACTATGTTATGTTTTATTTTAAAGGACACGTGAATGTTTTGTAATGAATGGTTGACTTTTATTATCCCGCGAAAGTTTTAATTAACTCTGATATTTAGAACTGTGTTTATGAGTAAATCCAACGCTAATGTAGGGCATCGGGATCGGGGCCTTACAAACAAGCTTCACGTTTCAAAATGCTATTGTTTCAAATAATATGGGGTTGACTTAATGATCCCTTTCATCTCAAATAAAGGAATAATTTATGGAATGGATTTGGTTTGTTATTAAAGAAGTTCCTAGATGAGAGATGAAAAATGTTAGATTTGTGAATCAAACTTGCGGTTCACGCAAATTTATATTTTATGTAGAAAATTGAGATTTATTAGAACTTTTATGGAAATATTTTCATCTTGATTTATGCAGACGTTTGTGATTTTGTGTAACCTTTATATATTGTTTGTTAAAAATGGCTTTTGCAACTGTTTTGACGCTCACAAATGGTCGCTTTTGTAGTAGTGGGACTTATTTTAGACTCTACATAAACGTAATCTGCGCACAACACTCATGATATTTTGAGATTATTTTTTAGTCCCCGAATTGTCATAATATTACGAACCTAATGAAACGTAATGGGGACTATACAAGGATGGTTTTAACTTAACCATGGAGTGAACAAGCAGATATAGCTCAAGGCTTGTTTGAGGTTAAGGATTTGTTATAATAAAAGTATGTTTTAAGATGTATATTGGTTGGTTATATTGAAAGTTTGGTCGTTAAATGCAGTTAGTAAGAGCTTTGAATAAACAGATATCTTTCAGTTAGCATGAAATAGTTCAGAGGGGTAAAATAGTCATTCTGCACAGTCATTTAAATGTCCAACGGAACATCACTTATCGGTTTAGCAATTACTGGGTGAGAGTCTCCTAATCATTCTGACCTCTTATTAGTTCAACACTTAATGACTCAGTAATTGCCAAACAGCCCCTAAACTTGCATTTCTTCTTCTTTTCCAATCTAAATAGGCTTGAGAAAAATATTCTTAAGGTCGTGTTTCCAAACCACGGATGACGGACACAACCCCTTTAAAATAACGTTGCAGTTTTAACTTTAACTGTAACATCTGACGTTTCGAAAAATAATAAATAAATAAATTTTATATTTAGTTGCGAGTTATTAATCGTCGTTAATTAAATAATAAAATAATATAATATACGGTAGGCTTAAGTGAGGATGGACTTAGAGTAAATCATGGACTAATTGTGCCAATAGGCCTAAGGTCCATGGGCTTGGGGGTATATATATACCTTAGACCCTAGTCACTTTCCATTTTTACCAACACACACACAAAAACTCTCTTCCAATTTTGGATCCAAATCCGAGGAAGAACCGAAGCTTCTTGGTGTTCGAGCATCTCAACGAGAAAGATAAACGCGGAGATTTGTTTGTGTTCGTGAAACCGGTTCATATAAGGTACGTTTTATAATGGAAAGCTTATTCGTTTAAGTTTGGCTCGTTTAGAATTTCTAGATCTAGCTAGACCGGGCTTTGAAAACGATAAAGGTTCGAACTTTATCCAAAACAAACTAGATCTTGGTTGGGTGTAATAAGTGGATGATAACAATAATCATTAAAATAGTAGTAGTAATAATAATATGAGATCTATAATTATAATAATAATAATAATAATAATAATAATAGAAGTGATGTTAATTGTGATAATAATAATAATAATAATAACAATAATAATAATAATAATAAAGTTAGTAGCGGCAGCAAAGAAGTAGTAATAATAACAATAATGTAGTAATAATAATAATAATAATAACAAAAAGCAATAGTAGCGCAACAATAGAAAGCAGCAAGCAGCAAAGAAATGTATGTATGTAAGCTTAGCGACTAAGATAACAAACACAAACACCTAATGGTGAAGTGATTAGTCCAGTGGAATGGGAGATGGGGAACCTGGGTTCGAGTACCGGTTCCTTCATCATATTTTGAAAATTAATAAGCAGGCCAATTCAATCCGATTAGATTGAAGGGTTGATTCGATTACCCAGTTCGATATGAATACCCAGTTCGATTAGATTACTCCCGTTCGATTCGATTACCCAGTTCGTTTAGAATACCCGGTTCAATTCGATTACCTAGTTCAATGCAATTGGGCCTGGTCTAAGAAAGTCCTAAACTGATTGGGCCTAGTCCATAGTAACCAAGGCTAATCTAGTATGACAAATAAACCAAATTAATCAACCTCATCAACTCCGTTAAGTCCTATTAAATTTTTATGGACAAGTTCTTCGACGAATGAAAGATATATGTATATATACACACACACACACACATATGATATAATATAATAAAGATGAGCACACTTATTAAATAAAAAGTAAAACATACATTCGTTAATCAAGGTAACCCCGATAGATCCGTTTAACTAAACAAGCGAGCCTAGCTTAACTAGAACGCTAGTTATAAAAAAATACCAACTTAATAAGTTACACGATTACTTAACAAATATATATGTTTAACAGTTAGCCGTGCACAACTATGGAAATGGATTACAGATAACTCCGAACGTAACCGAATCCATGTGAGTTTCTAGCCCCACTTCCTTGTTATGTTTTCGGGGTTATGTGCATACTCGATGTGATTAGTTAATATACTTACCTTAAGTAGTAAGTGTATGATATGTGATTGACTTATGTATGATGTATGAATGATATATGAATGCTATAGAAAATATTGAGAGTATGTATGAAAGTTTATGTAGATAAAAATAAAGAAAGGTATCGTATGGTTTGCATGAAATAAAGGGACCAAACCCTAATAATATCTGTGAGTATAGGAACCAGACCCTAATAATATATGTGAGTATTGAAACCAGACCGAAATAATATATGTGAGGATATGAACCGGATCCTAATAATCTGGGATGTTCAGGACCAGACCCTTATAATATCTGTGATTTTTGGGACCAGACCCTTACAATATCTGTAAGGTTATAGTGCGGAAGGCTCTTTTAAATGTAAGGATGGTTATGTATGCATCATGAAGGTAAAGAAAGTATGAAAGAATGAGAACGTATGAATGTATGTATGAAAGTAAGGTGAACAGGTATAATATGTAAGATGTACATACCTTCGGATATGTATATAAGGATGTGAATGTATTGTATGTTGTTTGATTAACTAGAACTCACTCAGCGTAGCTGACTTTTAGTATGCACGCATGTGAGTAGAATGAGATAGCTGGCAGAAGAATAAAGAAGTTGGCATCTGAAGACTTAATTTTATGATGTTTGAACTTAAAACTTGTTTATATGGTTTAAATTTTAAGACTTATGTAATGAATGGTTTTCTTTTATCTATTTCGCGAAAAATATTAATTTACTCTGATATTTGAAAATGTGTTTTTGAGTAAATCCAATGTCCAAGTATGACTCCGGAAGTGGGGCCTTACTTTAATCCATCCAAGGAAAGTTTATTCACAACCTTGGCGATCTTCTTCCACGCTCCTTAGATGTTGATAGCTATTGTTTACATGACTTTGTATATATAAACAAAATATATGAGAAACATTATTTTTAAAATTTATAATACTCTTTGTGATTATAGAAAATATGGATTAACTATATAAGTTTAATTTAGTAAGATGCAATTTCAAAGATAAAAGATGACACAAAGTTTTGATAAACGTCTAAATCATATATATAGCGTATCAATATATATCAAAACTTTATCATACGTATACCATTAACAATTGTTTCTAACAAATGGCTATCCCAATAATCTTAAAGCACTTCGGTTTGACGATTTGGCTACTCATGAGAAGTTAACTTTGTTGGTTTTTTTACTTGACTGGTTTGAAGGCGTCACAAGTTGGAAAACAGTTAAACCCAGTTTTCTCAAACTCTAAATAGAGGGCCGAGCCGTATAAAGTCCAAACCAACTGAACTTCGTTTTGGGAGGTTCACTAAGGTTTAGCGGTTTATGATCACCGAAATTGTAGACAATGGACTTTTTAGGATAACCAAACGCCCAGACCCCGATTATTCCATGAAGTCCAAGTTCTCATAAGCGCTTTTTTTTTATCAAATTAAGAACCATGTATTATGAATCCTTTCAGAAATGTAACATCCTATTTTCGATGATAATAATAAAAGAAACCTCATTTATTTGATAATGCGTTGTTATCTAGGTTAGATAAATAAACCATTAGAGGGTTGACTTGGACATTAAAGGATGGAATAAGGAATGGAATGAGCCTTAGGTCCATGGACATAAGGGAGTATAAATACCCTTTAAACCCTAATCCTTTTCAATTTTTATTCATCTCTACACCATAGCCTACACCTTAAAAAACACACACAAACACTTTCCTTTATCCCGAGCAAAGATCCGAAGGTAAAAACCCGACCTTGTTAGTGTTAGATCATCGTAAAGAGCCAAAACCGATACCAAAACTAGATCGGGTTAATAGATCGACTCGTTTAAAGGTACGTTTATAACGAAACACTTGTCGGCTCGTTTAGTTTTCATATATCTATGCGTAAATGGTAAAAAACGAATCAAACGAGATGATTTTCAATGAAATTAGGTTAACGATTGATAGGTTAATTGTTAATATAAACTATCGGGTTCTTATATTGGTCAATCGCACCACTAAAACATGATTGTTTGGCTGATTGGATGTATGGGGTTTGTAGGCGATGTGATTATGAGTAGAACGATACAAGTTTCGTGTTGTTTCATCGTGATTTTAGGGTTAATCGCAGATCTGGCATATATTTACTGTTTGTGTTCTTAGCGATTTTGACTTTGACCTTTGAGTCAACGAGTGGATAATTTCAGATACCCATTTTATATGATAAACGAATGGCTAATCATTCGTTACGTAGTCATAGAGAATAATGTGCATTCGTATGATCTGGTAACGAATGAGCTTCCATTTTGTCCTACAGAAGTCACCAATAACCTTAGTCATTCGTTATCCATTCATTCGTCATGTTTAGACAACAAATCAAGCCATTCGTCATAAGGTACACTCGCGTGCTCCTAAAAAGAATGAACCTTCCATTCGTCTCAAAGAAAGCACGAATGGTCTTGGTCATTCGTTATACACTCATTCGCCTCAGATCAAGCCATTCGTCATAGATGGAGCCATTCCTCATTGCGAATAGCATAGCAAATGATACTTAGAACAGAATAAAGATTTCTTAACGAATCAGACCATTCGTTTTAACGAATGAAGTCATTCATCATAATGAATGAGTTAGCTAATGTCATAACGAATGAGTTAGCAATAAAATATTAAAGAATTCTAATGGAAATTTTGTTAAGAACAGCTTAACCCCAGCCAGGGGCTCTGCCCCTTGGACCCCGCTAGGGGCCGCCGCCCCTAGAACCCCGCTGCACGGGGCGCTGCCCCCGGACCCCGTCTTTTGAGGGTTATAACAAACTAGAAGTACGTTATGGACAGTGATAGTTAATTGATACGTGTAATTGTTATACAGCTAGTTGTGTCCGGTTAAAGAAAGGAGTTACCATTAAATCTCAAAGGAACCGAGTTCAGATGAGTTTCTAGCCCCACTTCCTTATTATGTTTTCTGGGCTGTATGCACAATCGATGTGATTGGTGATACACTTACCCTAAGTGGTAAGTGTATGCCTTATATGATTTATGTGATAGAGATTGAGATGTGAATGAATGCTTGTCGGTACATGAACTATCTTCGGATATTGCACGTATTGCCAGGAAAGGCGGGGGCTTTATATATTAGGCATGAAAGATACATGAATGATTAAGAGTATGTATTAAAGTTTATAATAAAATGTATGTGTAATGAAGAGAATGTATGGTTGTATACCAATATCTGAGATAGAATGGACCAGACCCTAATAATATCTGAGATGGTAAAGATAGTTATGTATGTAGTTTGAAAGTATGAAAGAATGTACGTATGAATAAATGTATGTACGAAAGGAAGGTGAACAGGTAAAGTATATAATATGCATCTTCGGATGTGTACATGAAAGTAAGTGTATGTATTGTATGTTACCTGAATAACTAGAACTCACTCAGCATAGCTAACTTTTAGTATGTACGCATGTAAATAGGCTGAGATAGCTGGCTTGAGGGGGACACATGATAGGATTGAATAGGCTAACATCTGAAGATTTGTCATGATGTTTGATATTACGTTTAATGTTATGTTTTAAAAAGGACAAGTTATTAATGTTTGTAATGAATGGTTGACCTTTATTATTATTCCGTTAAAGTTTTAATTAAATTTGATATGAAGAATTGTGTTTATGAATAAATTCAATGCTATTGTAGGGCACCGGGAACGGGGCCTTACAAGAAAATAGAACTAACATACTTTTATGAAAAAAGAGGTTAAAAAAGTTATAGAGAAGTAGATTGACCACCCATTATTTTGAGATGACTTAAGGTAACGTCTCTTAAAGCCTGGACGCTGCAACGGGTCACTATTGAGTATTGACACAAAATGCAAAGCGTTATAAAATAAGCTCGAGGCAAGTACATATATCCTGTCGTAAACGAAAATAAAAAGTTTCTTACTCGATCCAACAAAATTCTTTAAGTGAAGTTTATGTAGAAGATAGAGTTATTAAGTCTATTTTTATTTAAAAAAACAAACAACTTTTAGAGTTAACTTTATTAAAAAATGATTTAATTAAAATGTGTCATAAAATATAATTTGCGTTTACATTTATAACTTATTTTAATTAAAACACGTTGTAAAATATGATTTGCTTTTTATATTATATTAAGTTGGATTCCAATATTATATACTTATAGACAAATTAACTTTAATCCTTTCACTTTTATATAGTTATATTTAAAGACTTCTTTATGTTATTCTTTTATAGATGTCACAATCTATATCTATATAATATATAAACGAAAACTCAAAAATTCTACGTGTTGTGATGTGGTTGTTCTCTCCTTTTATGGAAGCTACCAGATTGCTTGATTTTTAAATGGAGGCTTCTCATTCATTTGACGGAATTCATGGGTATGGATCTTACCAAACCCAGACAGTTTTTAAACGGGTTATAACAGCTCGTTAAATTAAAAATTAATCTCACCAAATATTTGATATGAAAATCCTAAAAAATAGGATATACTAAAAATTAATATTTAATTTATTATTAAAAAGATATGATTTATAATTAAATAACAATTCTATATTAAAAAAAAAAGAAGCGAGTCATGGGTTTTACCAAACTCATATAACTTTTAAACCGGGTTATAACATTTTATTTATTTGTGAAACAATTTTCATCATCAAATCTTAAGTATATAATTATTAACTTCCTTAAAATACATAAATAAGAAAAATAAAAATTATATATATATATATATATATGTATATATATATATATGTATATATATATTAGAAACGAGTAATATAAAATAGCCCCGTGGTATGAATGGAATCTTTAATATCCTACGTGTCGCGCTTTGGTCACTCCTCGCCCCCTCTCATGACACTAGATTGCGTCATTTGTAATGGAGTCTTTTTATGCGTTTGAACCATTGTGACGGGTATAGGGCTTCTTATGAAACCCAGATAGCCCACGGGTCATAACAACTCAACTTAACATTTTCCTCTGTAGGTTCCCAGCCGGATCTGCAACTGAGTATCTCGTAACACGAGGGTGTGGAATACCCTACGCATACGATACGGGTGTTTACCCGAGAGATATGTAAATAACACCAAACACGTAAAGACAAATGATTACTTGTTATATCGATGTAAAGAACCAAAACACCAAACAAGTATTACGACAACTTACAAACCAAATCTGCCAAGAAGTCCACTAAACAAAACGGCGCAAGTTAGGTTAAATACTAAGACAACTCCGCCTAACGCCCTAGGCGAAGTTGTCCCTAACTTCGCCACACTACAAGTTCGCCAAAACCAAAAACTAAGCTAACACATCATCAAAACATAAGAAAAAATGTAACGATTACACACACAATAGACACGAGATAAATGAACTACTGGCATCATGCACCAACAGACCCCCCCCTCTTGGCAGTAGCTTCATTTCTCTTACACCTTCGCAGTGTCTTGTAATCCAAAAGGCCAGTATCTTCCGTCTTCAATCATGAACACCCTGTCTTACGCAAACTGAGACCACCCTTTGGTATTTCTTCGCTTCGTCTTTCCAAGAAGGGATATAAAAGATCTTCGTATCATTGAGTACCTGCAAATCAGCTTGAGACAAGTTAACCAAGAGCATACGATCAAACACCCTTAAGATCTCTTGTTCATCTTGATCTTCCATCACAGCTTCGGCAGTCTAGCAATCAACATACCACTATTTAAGATCCTTCAACACATCTTGTGGCATGATCTTCATTGGAAACTCTTTCAAACACAAATCGGTTTGTACTTCATAACCATCCAGGGCTTGCCATCAGCCCACATTCCCCGTTCCGTATCTTCAATAAACTTCCCCTTTTGAGGCTTCAACAGCTCAAACTTTTTATCCTTCACCACTTCACTCCACACTATCATACCAACCCAGCTAGCAAAATTATCACCACTTCTATTAATCAACCTTAAGCGAGCCAAATCCTTCACCTCACACTCACGCAACGTATTGAACGTTCTCAACCTTTTTGCAAAGTACTGAATCCCATCATATCTTTTCACTACAAACAACTTTAACTGATCATCACACAACCAACAAATAATACCTTTCTTCGATTAAGCACATCCCTTGATATTATAACTTTTCTTGAACATCGCAGGTACCACTGGCTTCTTTGTTTTGATAAACCACTGAGCACACCCTTCTTTTCACCTTGGTTGTTCCTCCCACTCAGAATCACCCGTCACATTATCACCTTGATCCAAACTTTGTTGACCAGCACTAGGAATGTCATGCTCAACACTATCATCAGGTATCTCACCTTCCTTTAAGCCACTATCGATCTCATATCTGTTCACCAATTTTCTCAATCTCACTAAAAGACAACATATCATCACCCATATCATCCTCATCGTCTAACACAACAGTCTCACCACCTGCACTGCCCGATGGAGCAGTAGGCTCCCCCTGAGATGTGGAAGCCCCAAGAGTTTATTCAGTTCTTCGCAGCTCACCCCCTGCATCTTTCGATGCATTGGGATCATCATCTCTTTCCTGTCTCCTCTTTGTTCTCAACTCATCACCTTTGCAACTAGTCTCCCCCTGAGATGCTAAGAACTGTTTCATAGCATCAAAAAGTTTACCATGTTCAATAAGAAGAGATGACTGAATTTGGTTCTCAGCCACTAGTCGTTGAATAACTTGTGTCTGAATGAGATTTATCCTTGACTGCTCAGCAACAACCCTTTCAAGAGCTGCAATCCGCTCAGAATCTGACAAGGTAGTATCAAAATCAAAATTCATGTGAGAAGTATCCTGAGCATATGGCGGTGGAATTCCCAAGCTTACTAGAATAGCATATGTAAACAGTGTAGTAACTGTAGGTGAAATAGAGACAGATAACCCAGTAGTGTGGACTCAACAAACATACCAACCACCTCCGATGGAGTAACAAAAGGAGGTGGTAAAGAAACAATCTCTGGTGTAGACACCTGTACCGTAGTGGGTGCAATAGATGGTGCTGAAAAAGCCACCGACGGAGCACTAGATATCACTAGCAATGGATCAGATGAGGATGGAGGCAATGTAGACATACCAGACAACTGTGGAGGGGCAAAGTGAACAACACTCGAGCTTTCATAAGCTTTAGCCTTCCTAGATCTTCGGACTAAGGCGTACAACTCCTCCTCATAATCTGACTCACTGTCATCCGAATATTTCTTTCGTTTTCCTTGGATACTATCTTATGCAGCCAGAACTCTTTGTGCTTCAACAGTGTGATTAGTGGAAGAATTGGATAAAGTTTCCTCGGAATCCTCCACTGAGGCAATAGATGGACCCACAGATGTATCAACCATAGAAGCATGCACACCTGAAACATCAACTACTGAGGCTTGAACTTCAGTAGGATCGACCGTATCCATATCAAAGAAACCTTGCCCTCCAAAGGCAACCTCAAGATCAACCTGTTCGGCGGGAGCTGCAACTGGGTCAACAGAAGGAACTTCTTGAACCACCTCTGGTGGTTGAATCACAGGAGGTGGTTGAGGAATATCGACTTGTGGTGGAGCCGGATCATTATAACCATCATCCGGTGGATCAACATAAGCTGGGTTCACAAGATACCCAAATAAAGCAGTGTGCCTCGGACGAAGTTCAAGCTTGCTTCGTGCACTAGATGACTTACATTGCACAATAACTCTATTGTTTATACTTGCCACATAAGAGATAGGGCGACGTTGTGGCAGATTGGGGGCAACATGATTGAGAATCATCTGTAAAAATAGGGGATACATTAAGAAACGTTCCCGTGCCACAGCTCGTCTCTGACGATCAATATCATAGAACACCATTTGAATGAAGCTTTACGGTTTATTATAAGTCATAGCGGTCATTGCAGACTGCATCGTCGCACCCATGCCATCGGATCCAGCCTTGCGACCAGACATGCACACAATCAACACGTGCATTAAGAAACGCCACTGGTCCAAAAGAAATCCATTTCTACGTTGTGAATCTTCCAACGGACCTGAGTACCCCATACGAAGAAAAGCTCCGTTTCTGAAAGTAGCTGAATACTCAGTAGGAACCTGAGTGGTTTCAACCCTGAACTGTAGAGCTTCCCTAATCTGTTAGCTGAGAACTGTACCACTTGATTATTGACTGTAGCACGCATAACTGGAGGCTCAACACGACAGTCATATTCAACTGTTCTCCAAAAGTCTTCAATATTTGGAAGAGATATCGGCAGAGTAGTGGTGATAGCATGAAAGATACGTGAACGTATGAGAAACGAGATGAACTTATTAAAATCCTCAGCTCCACGACTATCCAAATCCAAAGTAACGTACATGTTGTGAACCGAAAAGAACTATCTCTTATAACCATCTCCTTCATCACCACCTATACCACCTGCACCTGCTACAGCAGCCATATCTGCAAAACAAACGAGCTACGTTAGACAAATGTTTAACACAGTTTGTAACTTCGCTTGGTATGTAAGCAGCGAAGTTAGAGTATCAGCGAAGATGTGGACAAAAGAAGTTATGCAGCGAAGTTATCGCATAAGCGAAGTTAGGGATAACTTCGCTGTGTAATAACTTCGCCGCATAAACAGTGCCGAATCCAGAACCTTGTCAGTTGTAAACATGAACAATCAGAGACCGAAAATAGGTATAGGTAGGTGCGATTAAGGCCTCGAAGGTCCGGATATTACCACACATTCAAGAACCAAAGTGGGTTATTAAGTTTCAGGGTTATACTAGAAAACTGATTAAAACCATCCATTATGGATCAGATTAACAATCAAGACTAGTAAATTATGAGTCAATAGAAGTTAACCAACCTTATTAGCAGACAAAAAATAGATTATTAGAGGGTTGATTCAGCAGGTTAAGTTCACCGAGGGTTTAAGAGTATATGATTTAACCACTGTTGACCATTGTCCCCCTTATATGCTTTTCGAAAAATCCCTGGGGCGAAGTTAAGACAACTTCGCCATTTAGCGAAGTTAGACTTAGAATATTTTGAATGACAAAGATGAAACACGAGTAACTTAAAGTTTTTATTTTAAAAACAATTAAGACAAACATATAAAGTGATATAAACAAAAGTAATGTAAAAAGACGGGATCAAATTTCAGTCTTTCAGAACACCCTGCATGTTTAAGAAAAGATCTAAACAGGAATCATACTAATTAAAGAGGCTGTCACAAGGATTCATGTTCAGCGTTATTATAACATAGAGAAACAAGTTGAAGGCATGTATAAAAGTTAGCATGGTTTTCATTGTTTCTGTGATACGGATTATGTTCAATTAGGCTCAAAATTTATATAGACATCACTTAAGGAATTTTGATGCCTCCTGTCTATTCTCAAGGCGTACTTGGCTTTCCCCAGATCACCCCAACTTGACTTCGACCCATAGTGTATGATCAAACAATGTACATTTTAGTCGGCTTTACAATCCTTTCACTTAGCTTTCACAAGACTCAGTTGGTGCCTCATCCATGTTGTTTTGGACTTGATGAATTTCAAAAGCAATAAGACATAATAAGATTTTCATCATTTTTTTTCAATTTTTTTTAAAATAGAACCATAACGAACACTTGCAAGTCCCTAATCTGGATCACTACAGCAAGATAACACAATATTCGCGGGGATCAAGACACTCACGGGATCGTGTATGACTGGGTAATCACTTTTATGCCTATCATTCAGAGAGATATATGTGGAGAAATGCACATTTCAAAATGACTCTCCACAGTAAATCGAGTAAGTTTAATTTGTCTCACTTCTACTTTTAAGCACCATGGAAAGCTACCGTACCAAACAATGACTGTTCTAAAGTCTTTTAAGCCTAATAACTTCACCCGTTAGGCACACAAAATCAGTTCATCTATCACTTTCCAAAGGTTGGATCAATTTTCAATGTAACACCAATTTTGAAGCTTCGTGAGAAGCTATAAACTGAAAAAGTATATCATTTCCCAAAAAAAAAATTATATTCAGATGCCCCGATCATTTCTAAGTATTTAGGTAAATGGCTATCCTAAAAAACCAGTGGATTAGCGGGACCAACCACATATGAATATGTGTCCCTCCGACTAAGTATAACTGACATAATTTTCAGCGAAGGAATAAAAACTCATCATAAACCGCCCTAGTAGCCTTCAGTTATTAGGTTAATGGCTATCCTTTTAGTCTACAAGTAGATGCAATGACCAAACATATTCAAGAATATTTCCTTCAAACTTAAGCTACCGACATAATTCTCAGCGATAGTGATGTTTTTTTTAAAGACAAATAGAACACGGCTACTCGGGATTGATCATCCCATTAAGCTCAATAAGGTTTTGAAAACGGGACCGGTCAAAAGCTTTTGTAAAAAGACCCGCAAAGTTATATAGTGAATCAACCTTTTCAAGCAAGATTAATTTCTTCTTAGCACAATCCCGTATGAAATGATGACGAATGTCAATTTGTTTTGTTTTACTATGTTTAACGGGGTTGTTAGTTACTGAGATGGCAGCAGTGTTATCAATGCAAATAGGAGTTTGAGTGAAATTCAGACCATAATCTCGCATTTGTTGTTGAATCCATGAAACCTGGGAGCAGCAGTTTGATGCTGCTATGTATTCTGCTTCACAGGTGGATATGGCCACAGAGGTCCGCTTCTTGCACTGCCAAGACACCAATCTTCCTTCGAGAAACTGACAGCCACCAGTTGTTGACTTCCTGTTCTAATTGCATCCTCCATAGTCAGAGTCTATATATGCTACCAGATCCAGTTCTCCTCCTTTTGGATACTAGAGACCCAACTTAGGCTTTCCTTTAAGATACTGCAAAATTCTCTTCACTCCTTTCATGTGCGACTCCTTTGGATTAGCCTGAAAACGAGCACAAAGACAAACTGCAAACATATTGTCAGGTCTAGAAGCAGTTAAATACATCAAAGAACCTATAATAGCCCGATACTGAGTTGGATCCACATCTTCATCACTTTCAAAGTCAGCACCTAGTTTGTGGTTGACACAGATTGGAGTGTCAAACGGGGTGTTTTCTTCCATCTTAAAACGCTTAAGCGCATCGTGAACATATTTAGTTTGATGAATTAACATGCCATCCTTCTTCTGATCTACCTTTAAACCCAAAATGAAAGTTAATTCACCCATGGTGCTCATTTCAAACCTTTTCTTCATGACCGCTTCAAACTCCTGACACATAGAAATCTTTGATGCTCCGAAGATGATATTGTCCACGTAGACCTGAACTAGAAGAAAATCTTTCCCATTCCACTTTACAAAAAAAAGTACTGTCGATCTTTCCTCTCACAAACCCATTTTCCAGCAAATAATCAGATAACGTTGCGTACCAAGCTCGTGGAGCCTGATGTTGGCCATATAATGCTTTTCTGAGCTTGTACACATGGTCTGGAAAGTCAGGATCAGGAAAGTCCGGAGGTTTCTCAACATAAACGACTTCATCGACCTTGCCATTTAGAAAGGCACTATTGACATCAATCTGAAACACTTTCATATCTTGGTGTGCGGCAAAGGCCAAGAAAAGTCGAATTGCCTCCAGTCTTGCTACAGGAGCAAACACTTCAATGTAGTCGATCCCTTCTTGATGATTAAAAACTTTGACTAATATTCTTGCCTTGATACGGACGATTACCCCTTTCTCATCTCTCTTGCATTTGAATACCCACTTCGTACCGATTGCGTTTACATCTCGTGGCTTTTCAACCAACTACCATACTTCCATTTTGTTAAACTAGGCCAGTTCTTCCTGCATGGCTTCTACCCACGAGCTATCATTCAATGCCATCTGATAGTTCTTTGGTTCAATCTGTCTGATAAAACAGGAATACAAGCACTCATTCATAATACCAATGTCTTTAATGCTTGCATAAACACATGTGTTTTCTTCCAAGCTTCTTCTGGTTCTCACTCCATCGGAAGGATTACCGATCACATTCTCTAAGGGATGATCCTTGTGGATTATGGTGGTTTGGACAGGACCAACTTCTAAGTCTTCTCCAAGATTCAGAGAAACTTCATCTGAATTGTGTTGAGTGTGAAACGGATTGAAAAAGTCATCACCACTTGGGACAGTAGGAGTTTCAACAGCACTTGACACGGTGGTTTATTTTTCATCACACTATGGACAATGCATAATGGCCTCGTCATCATCTAGAAGCTTCTGAGTGGCCATCCTTTCTTTTGTGTTCAAAATCAAAAATAAGGTAAATTAAAATATTTAAATAATTTATCATAGTCGAAAGCCTCTGCTGGTCCCATGCTAGGCTTTGGTGATTTGTAACTTGTAATGTCAGTGTTACAGACCACCTTAACCTTGTTGTTCGATAGATTAACGACTCTTCTATTGTGTGACCCAACTACATAACCCACGAGAATACCTTCGTCAGCTTTCTCACCAAATTTTGAGTTAGTCGGACCCAAAAGGTTCAAGACTTTTTAGATTAGGCTTTCTACCATGCATTAATTCATAACAAGTTTTATTTAATCTTTTAACAGTTAAAACACGATTAAGGATATAGCAGGCGTGGCAACAGCCTCAGCCCAGAACACCACGGGAAGTTTAACATCTGCCAACATAGTCCTAGCGCCTTTGATTAGAGTTCTATTCTTCCTTTCAGCTACTCCATTCTGTTGTGGAGTATATGGTGCGCTAAACTGATGCTCAATCCCTTTCTGCAAACAAAACAACTCCATTTGATAGTTCTTGAACTCTGTGACCTTTCCCCCAACAATATTTTCCACTTTGGTAATCAAGTTGATTACCAACTGCACTGTTTCATCTTTAATTTTTAGAAAATAAACCCATGAGTAACGTGAGTAATCACCAGTCACAACCAAGCAATATGACGTTCCACCAGGGCTTTTAACACTTATGGGGCCAAACAGATCCATGTGAAGCAAATCCAAAGGTGTGACAATTGAGTTAACCAGTTTGGAGTGAGGTGGTTACTTGTGTTGCTTTCCTTTCTTGCATGACAGACATTGATCTTCAAAGTTGAAATTCTTTAAAGGGACCCCAAGTACCAGCCCATTCTTGACAATGTAATTAATCTTTTGTAGATGGATATGACCGATCCTTCGGTGCAACAATTCCGACTCAGACTCTCTTGCTTTTGACAAGGGACATGATTCTTCCATCGCCATCTCGGTTGACCACATGTCCATTACATATGTATTTTTCTCTCTTGGAGCTTTCATCACAACCCAGGTTTCATGGATCTTGAAACCATGATAAAGCACGAGTGCCTCATCCTTTGTAAAGTGCACAATATATTCTTTGTCACAGATCTGAGAGACACTCAAAAGATTGTGCTTTAACTCTTCCACGAAATTAACCTTCTCCAATTTGATTCTCCCATTAGTAACAGTACCAATTCCAGTTATTTTTCCTCCACTTTCTCCTGCAAAACTAACCCTTCCTCCTTGAACAGTTTTCCAATCACGTAACAATTTCTTGTAACCTGTCATGTGCCGGGAATAGCCACTTTCTTGTAACCCACATGTTGTTTACAGTCCTGTTCGACAGTTCCTGCACAATTAAAGAGACGAATTAGAAGCGGGGACCCAAGACCGGTCTTGGGTTGGTCAAACCTGTAAAACGGCATCCAACTCCTTGGTTGCCTAAAGTTCTTTTGAGGGAACTTCCCATTTGATCTGAATGGAAGATTTCTAGAAAACTGGTTATGAGGCCATCCAAACATCCTTGAGTTTCTAGCATTAATGTATTCGAAATTACCCGTTCTGTGAATAACTGGGAAAAACGAGGTTGATTTCTTTGAAATCTTGAATCTGTCCAATGATTAAAGTTGGATGCGTTCGTATTCTTACCAACATTAGTTTTAAAGTTCGTTTTATTCTCAGTTTTAGTTGGCCTCTTCCTTTTCAGGGGACAATTATTGACAAAGTATCCTATCTTGTTACATCTAAAACAACTCTTGTTCGAACTATTAGTGTCCCTTTAAACATTCGTATCGAGAGTTGTTGTAGACGATGAGGCAATGTTACTATCAGTTTGTCTCACATAGGGGGGAACAAATGGGTTTAAGGAAGATTTTCTTTTATCAAACGTGTAATCCTCCCCCCGTTTGAGTAACACAACTTCATCATTCATCTTAACACAGTCAATAACTTTGTTAGAATTTGAAACTGGAATTGTGACAAGTGAATTTGTCTGAACTGCTTCGTTCATATTAACAACGGTATTGTTTGCCTGGACCTTAATTGGTAATGTCTGATCAGTTTCAACACAAACGTATGGCTGATTACCGGGATTAAAAGTATAATTATTATTGAAAGGTGGTGGAACTTTTGTGTATCCAATTCCCCCTTTGTTGATTAGGGAACGTTGAACGCTTAGTATATGATCAAGCATCACAGAAGAATTCCTAAATTGTTCAATTTTCCTGTTCAATTCCACCACTTTTACTTGGTAATTAGCTATCTGTTTATCCTTTTCAGCTATTAGTTTGGTCCTTTCTTCTACAACTTCATAGCTAAGATCAATGACTTGTATTTTTTCAGCTAGGTTGGCCTTAAGGATTCTTATGTCTTTTTCACTAGCTTTTATTTTTACCGAGTAACTATTTTCTTTATTTTTGGAATAATTATGTTCCTCTTATAACGTTTTTAATTATTTATCCAAACTAACATACTGATCGGTTAAACCTTTTAATTGATCAGACAGTTTTTCACATTGTTCAAAATCAGGTTCAGAACATACCTCTGAGAGCTGATCATTCACTTCTGCCATGTACGCTTGATCCTCCACTGGTTCTTTGTCACATCTTCCAGTCTAGATATTCACCAGATTCGCTTGTTCAATCACATCCTCAACTTGTATATTCCAATTATACCCACCATTCTGTTAGGACACCATGGCCTTTATTTCATTTCCACTCCCATTCTGTTGAGTAGTCCTGTTCTGACTTCGTTCAACTCTTTCATTTGTACACTCTCTTGCAATGTGTCCATTTTGTTGACAGTTCTAGCAACGAACCTTTGACTTGTCAAATCCCGGTCTCTCTCCAACGAACTTTCTTCTAGTCTTCTTCATAAACCGTTTCACCCTTCTTACTATCATTGCCATTTACCACTGTAGATCCATTTCTTCCATGTCATCAGCATCTATCTGATCATAGTCCTCATCCAGGGTTGCAGGGTCAACTGTCTTTCCTTTGATGTAATTCTCATAGGAAGCAATGAAAGAAGCATTAAGGGCAAATTGTTGTTCAGCAGATTTTACACTCATAGGCATCTTTGAGTAGTTCACACTTGAGGAGCCAGTGGAAGAGCTAGTGCTAGAATTACCGGCTGAGGAGTGAGGTTTTGAAGAACTACTTCCACCAGCTACAAAGATTATGGCTACATCCATATTCATCACGACATGACCATCTTGAGTAGAATTTTGTTCTCCGCCTGAGTAAAAGGCGGTCGATTCTGTTTTAGAACTTGAGTTTGGAGAGCCTTTTGCACCATACATTCCCGGATCCTGAACCTGATCAGTAGGCGTCTCTTTTCGTAACATATTAAGCTCATAATTACGTAGCTTGTTAACTACCTTCTCTAAATCAAAGTTACCAAATTCTTTATCTTCTCTAATCAGAACTGTGTACATCTCCCATTTTGTTGGAAGAGCATCAAGAAGTTTTTCCACAATCTCACTTTACGTGTACTCTATGGAGTAGTTATTCAACTTAGTCATTAAGTGATAGTATCGTGTGATGATGTCATCAAGAGATTCATTTTTAAAATACTTGAATACTGAGAATTCAGTTTTCAGCAACTTTGTCTTGGAGTTACGAATCCCGACATTACCCTCATAGTGGTTCTCTAATGCTTCCCACAATTCTCTAGCAGACTTGTACTTTCTGAAAGTGTGTAGAATCTCTTGAGGTAGTGCCATGGTTATTGCAGCTAGTGCTTTACTCTCAGCCTCGTACATTTTCTTCTCATCATCCTCCATCTTATTATACTTCTTTAGTTGCTCACGACCTTGGAACTCAGTATTTGGTGGGATATATCCATCTTGAATACATACCCACATTTTTGCATCTTGATATTTCACATACTGCTCAAATCTGTCTTTCCACGCAACAAAATATGTTCCTTTAAGTAACTTCGGAGCTTTTGTCGCTAAGCCAGCTTCAACTTCCATCTTTACCAGTTCAGTGATGTTTATCAAAGTCATACTTAACCAAAACGAGATCTGAAACTAATTCAAAAAGGATTCTGTGAACAGTAGATAGCGAAGTTAAGATAACTTCGCCTACACAGTTGCTTTGCTTATGGCGAAGTTATATGAATAAGCTAAGTTCGCTGGGTCTTCAGTTCACTAATTAACTTCTCTATAGAGCAACTTCGCCTGATGTTATATCTTCGCCAAAATAAAACTTCGCCTCTTATAACTTCGCAGAAACCCTAAAGACGATTGACGACAACTTTGATGGAAGTGAAATCTGATTTTGAGCACTGTTTGCTGGTTTCGAATGATTTAAACGGTAGTATGGAGTGCGACGAGGGTAGAATGGTGTGGGGATGGAATGAACAAACGATGTTTTATGTGAAACGATTTCGCGAAAAGTCTAGCGGAATAGTTTTAACACTCGTGTGATAGTCCCGAACCACACAATCACGAGCAAATGCTCTGATACCAATTGTAGGTTCTCAGCCAGATCTACACAGGAGTATCTCATAACACGAGGGTGACCAATCCCCTACGCATACGATACGAGTGTTTACGCGAGACATCCGTATATAACACCAAACACGTAAAGACAAATGATTACTTGTTATATCGATGTAAAGAACCAAAACACCAAACAAATATCACAACAGCTTACAAACCAAATCTGCCAAGAGGTCCACTAAAAAAATGGCGCAAGTTAGGTTAAATTCTAAGACAACTTCGCCTAACACCCTAGGCGAAGTTGTCCCTAACTTCGCCACACTACTAGTTCTCCAAAACAAAAAACTAAACTAACACATCATTAAAACATAAGAAACAATGTAACGATTACAGACACAATAGGCACGAGATAATTGAACTCTGCCAGCGAGACCTTGCTCACGCCCACCTTATCGCTGCTGTGGATTGAAATACGGAGAAGATTGAGCGAAGGTCATGGTGGATTGAAAATCTTTCTTTATCTTCACAATTGCAAAACCTTACCTTTCAATCAATGATTTCATGATACGATTTCATCACTTCAGCAACACATTAATTGCGCACTAATTTTGAATCCTTTTTTTTGCATGCGTCTTTTTCTTATTATGCTAATTTCAAATCGAATTCAATAAGTAAGTTGTATCATTGCCCCTAATCTGTATGTATACATAAAATTGATTGGTTTTTGTTCTATATTTAAGACCGGCCTTTGTTTACTATTAAAGATTCATAGTTCTTTATTAATTAGGTTTTTTCGTTAATTTTTTTTAAGGTTTTATGATATATTATTATTACTATATTCAATTTCAAAAGGTTATTTCCGTTAGTGCTCCGATTAGGGTTATTTTTCATTATGTCTTTGTTAATTATTGAAGATCATTTGAGGTTTATGATCCCGATAATAAAATCATGACTGGATAAGTTTCTGGAAACTTACACCCTTCTAAATCATGTACTATATCATTATTATTACTTTGTATATGATTGGAGCGGTTTGTTACAATGGAACTCTAATTGATCTAGAAGAAAGTCATCGCTGCTATTCATCAATGTTAAAAGATCTGATTGCTACAAATATCATGTTTTACTACTATTAATCTTTGTTTATATAGATTTGACCACATCCAAATTCTTCTTGATTTTATGTTAGATTCTTTACTAATAAATTCTAAAATTGTGATCTACAAATTTATATTTAATTTTAATCAACGGCTTCAAGCTGAAGTGAATTAGATTTTTGTTTACTTTCAAAGTTAAAGTATCGGATTATTGAATATGGTAGCTTTAATGTTTTGGGCTAAACACCTCATTACGGTATTCTAGTGGAGTTGACTTTAATGATCAAACAGTTATTTTTAAAATTTAATTTCATGTTGATTGGTTTTAATTCACTTAATTAACTCAATGGGGGTATTCTAGTAAACTTTGGGTTTCATGGTTAAATAATTTCTTTAATGCAGATTGGATATAACTTATTTTAAGTATTTGTAAATTGTTTTATCTCTTGATTTATTTGCATATCAGCACTCAGTTTAATTTAGATGCTTGTTTAATTTGCAATGTTTTTTTTCACATCTATTTGTTTGACTTTTGGATTTATATGGTTTTGTTTCTTAATATATATTTTAAATAATGATATTGCTGGTGTTTGAAACTTCACTTTCAACTCAATATTACTACAAGCTTTACTTATTTGTAAGTTTAAGCATCTAAATAACGAATGTGTTATATGTAGTTTTGCGCATAAATAAAGAAATAATATAATTTCGCATATCACAAATGGAGAATTGTTCTTGCAACTTGATTTTTGTGCTATTTATTTGAAGTAGCAATCTTTTGAGATTTTCTTGGTACTACACTCAATGTCAGTTGTTTCTATTCTATATGTAATATGTTTTTATGATGTGCTCTTGGGTATGTGTGTGTGCCTTCATATGTTGGTAATATTTAATTTAAAACATTTTTTACATTAATCTTTTTATTGTAGTGTCAAACGTGTGTTTTATCTTTGGCGAAGTTCGTTAAAAATGAGCAAAGAATATATTTTTGTGAGACAAGACATGTTTTATGAGACGGGAATGAAGTCTCTAAAATTAGGTAAAAAGAAAAGGTTTGCTACTTTGTTTTACCTTTTGATAATTATTTTTGTTACAACAATAGTAGATCACTACCATAATCTGTTTATTAAAAAACTAAAAAGAAAATAATCACTTGTAGGTAATACCAACTTTCTATTGCAAAAGAATCCCAAATGTTGAATCATTTGACATGATTAAAAAATCTTATTTCAAGAACATTGCTGATGTTGTTTTGGGTTGTGAGTAGCAACTTACTAATATTTTATCATCAGATATCAAGCATATTGAAAATAAGGTTAGTTATGGAATAAATATCTTCATGCATCAATACAACAAGTTCATAAAGTTAAAATTTAAGTTGTTGGTTTCTTTTTCAATGGATACGGGTCATAAATCATAAACAGTCCAGTGTTAACAAGAAGCATATTTGATTGAGATTCGGTCATAATGAAGGTTACATATTTTGTTAACATTTAGATCAAAATATTAACTTCGTCTTTCAGAAAATGAGAAACACTTGGTTGTTGGCATAATGGAATCCTTTGTATTCCAATGAACCTTATCATTACTTTGTTCATAAAAAATAAGGGCATGTACGTGTGCATTCATGTTCGTTCATTTAAAATCTAAATGAACAGTTTGCAATGGAAATGAACAACTCTAATACTTCACAATTTATCCAGAAAACTCATCTACATTAGTGGCTTAAATTTACCTCATTCATTTTAATGAGCCCTTTTTATTTTCATATTTATATACACTTAGATGTTTTTTTAAAATATAAACGAACGAAAATACATCAACATAAAAAAACGAAAATAAATGAACGAACATAAGCGGATGCTCATGAACATAAATGAACAAACAAAATGCATGTTCTTGTTTGTTCGTTTTTAAAATAAATGAAGATGAACTTCCAGTCGAACAGTTCGTTAATGTTCGGTACTTTTATAGGCTTAAATTAGCATGTAAGCTGATTGGAAATACATCCAGAAGTTATAATAAATAGCGTATATTATAAGAGTTGAAACTATAGATATATTTATATGAACACTTATAGAAAACTTTCTACATTTACAAGCTCTAATTAACAATACTAGAAGAAAGAATAAAGCATAATCCTAAAAAGGTCATATGCGTAACACGGGTTAAAAGTCGTCTAAAATTTATTGCATTGTGTTTTTGTAATCATGGTAACTGGTTCGCGCAGTCCGAGTTAACCTTGAAAAAATTTTATGAATACCTTGATAGAAGATGAATGATATTTTAGCTCCATTGTATCCCCAAAATATAATTCTCCTGATAAAGAACATTCAACAGGTATACACAATTTCTTTGTGATCATGATTTGTAATGGACTGTTTATAAATGAGTCATAATATCAACTTCATAATTGGCAGGAGGAGTTATCTAGGTTAAAGCTTGTATTATCATTTGCTTCATTGAAGTACCATGTGAAATCTAGAAGTTAATTGACAAGATTCATATTAATAATTTATCTTCTTTTTAAACTTATTGGCTTGACTTCAAAAGTCAAGCCAATAAGTTAAAACATATATAAAATATTTTAATATTTTTAGGAAACTGGAGCTGGCAGTCGTGTTGGTGGTGACTGCCATGGTGGTGGTGGCGACAGTGCAATATGTCACATAAGCATGCCACATATATGCCAAATAAGAATGTCACATCATGAAAACTAACGACGTTAGGATTTCGTTAGTCATAGTTCATTGGTAGAAAAAAAATGATAAAATGTGGGATTGTCATTAGTCATTTCGTTAGTTATGATTGGAAGTGGCCATAAGGTGATAATTTTAGATTATTTAAAACCGATATATTATTTTAAAAGTGGTTGTTAATTGTTGTTGACACAATGTTTGATTAAATAAACTAAGAACAAAGACAAATCACTTCAACAACCTACAAAAATTCCACTTAACAATTGTAACCTCCTAAATATTATATTAATAAATAAAAGGAAATGATGCTCGTTTATTTAAATGTGTGTTAATATTTAATTAAGATTAAATATAACAAAAGAATATGGACTTGGGTGGGGAAAGATGGAATAAGGGATGAGTTGGGCATTAGGTCCATGGGCTTAAGAGAGTATAAATACTCCTTAAACCTCACTATAACCCTAAATCCGTCATTCTCATCTCCTAGCCTCCCTACACACTCAAAATACACACACAAACCACCCTAGTCACGGCCGCAATCAAGAAGAGAGTTCCAAGGCCAAACCGAACCTAGACCTTGGTAAAACTTGACTATGCGAGCAAGATATAAGCTTATTATTGCATACCGGAGCTAACCGTAACCTAAAAATGCATAAAGGTATGTTCTTTATCTTTAAAGGTTATGTTTTTATGAACGGTTTTCCCTAAAACTTAATCTTAGAGTAGATCAGGTTTATATGAACCATAAAAATGCAAACTTGATGTATAAAATGGACTAAATGAACTCATTGATAAATATGGTTCACTTAGAAACCCTAGATCTAGCCAAAACGGGTTTTAAACCCATAAAGGTTCAAGCTTTATGGATAAACGGGCTAGGTTTTGAACGAAAATTGGAATGGAAACGGGTTAAGGATGATATGTTTCCATAATAGGGTGCTAATGTCATGAGATGTAATGATAATGATGATAATAGGAACATAGGGCAGCAGTCCGTTCGAATACAATATACACACTCGCATACAATGTATGCATTCAAATACAATATATATACATTCGAATACATGGATGGTTCACAAACAATATATACATTCGAATACATGATAGTTCGCATACAAATATATATACATTCGAATACATGATGGTTCGCATACATATATATTCATTCGAATACATTGATGGTTCGCATATATATATATATATATATATATACTCGAATACAATAGTGTTTAGCGGTAAAATTGTATTCTAAGTAAACTCTATTCTAATACAAGACCATGCATACGAATACAATACCTTATTAAGCCTTTAGAATAGACCATACTAAGCCATTTATGCTGAAACCTGAATAATGTGATTATGACAAGTATTAATACATGTAATTAATGTATAGTTAGCCGAGCTCAGTTAAATAAAGGAATAACAATTAACGGAGAACATAACAGAATCCGGGTGAGTTTCTAGCCCCATTTCCTTGTTATATTTTCGGGGTTGTGTGCATACTCGATGTGATTAGTTAATACACTTTCCTTTAGTGGTAAGTGTATGCCTTATATGGTTTATGTATGAATGAATGCTTGACGGTGCGTGAACGATCTTCCGATATTACATGTACCGTCAGTTGATAGTTTAAAGACATGATTGCAATATATATGATGTATGAATGATGTATGTATGAAAGTAATAAGTATGAATGTATAGAAAGGTATGGTATGGAAGGTGTAGTTAGAGAAGGGAATAGACTCTAATAATATATGCGAAAGTAGGGAAAAAATCTAATAATATCTACAAAGGAAAGGAACAGACCCCTAATAATATCTGCGAATGTAGGGAACAGACCCTAATAATATATGCGAATGTCGGGAACAGACCCTAACAATATCTGCGAAGGTTATAGGACGAAGTATATGTATATACGTATGTATAAAAAGAAAGAATGAAAAAATGATTGTACGAACGTATGAAGAAAGGTAAAAAGCTAAGTATGTTATATGTGCCTTCGGGTGCGTATATAAGTAAGTGTATGTACGTAGTGTATGTTACTTTTATTAACTTGAACTCACTCAGCGTAGCTGACTTTTAGTATGCACGCAGGTGAGTTGAATGAGGAAGCTAGCTTGAGCAAGGCACATGGCAGAAGAATAAGAGGTTGGCATCTGAAGACTCATGATGTTTTATAATTGAGGTTTTAATTTTGAAAGACAAAAATGCTTGTTTAAGAAATGTTTATCAATTATTATGTAATGTTTAATGAAAATTTTATACTCCACGAAAGTTTTAAATAACTCTGATATTTAGAACTGTGTTTTTGAATAAATCCAACGTCCAAAGTAAAGCACCGGGACCAGGGCCTTACAAGTTGGTATCAGAGCATAAGTTCGAGAGAATTAAGCATCCTACATGCTTAAACTCAAACAGAGAATGAGATTTATGTAAGAAAAGAAAGAAGATGCCAGTTCAAGATAAGCCATGGGTCACTCAAGCAAGCTCGGTAAAGGTAAAGTGCATGGTTAAACAATGTGTAATGATGTTAGCTTAATTTCTAAAGAAAGGATATGTGTATGTTAGGGATAGGATTAATTGATTGTTTGATTGATTGATTAATTGTTTAAAAGTAGAACTTCGCACAAATAGACTCATAAGAGGAAGTGTATAGGACACGGAAAGTAACGTGATCAACTAATCACAGTTGGCACTGTTATTACAAGTTAGTCTTACTATCCATGTACTAAATAGTTCCTTGAGTGATGATGTTTGTGTTTCCTTATAGATTACGAATGGCTGGAGCAAGGAATGTTGCTAGACCAGGAGGTCGTCCGGAACGTCAAGGTAGCCCACGTAGGATCCGAGAGCCTTCTAAGGAACCAGTTTTTAACTCTGTAGAAGGACCAAGTGAGACTCTGTGAGGGACAAGGCAGAATGAAGGGTACCAGCTTGACCCAGTTGTTCAAGCTACCATTACTCAGGCTGTAGTTGCTGTAGTGAAGAATTTGCAACTTGAAAAGTTAGCTGGAAGTCATGCAAGAACTGCTGAAAGGTCACGAGAGAATGGTAAGAAAAATGATGACGGAGAGAAGGATGATTCAAGTGAAGTTCGATCTGTGAAAGTTGATGATAGAAAGAGAGGCCGACGTGGGTGTCACTACAAGTCGTTCAAAGGTTGCCACCCGCCGAAGCTAACTGGTTTGGGAGATGCAATCGCTACTCTCCAATGGATAACCGCAATGGACAAGGTTATCCGAATTAGCGACTGTTGTCCCGAGCAAGCAGTGGGTTATGCCACTCATTCGTTTGGGGATGAAGCTATGTACTGGTGGGAAAGTGTGGAGCAGAGGAAGACTCGGGATGAGATTAAGGCGATGAGGTGGGATGATCCGAAGGAGTTGGTAATGAAAAGGTTCTGTGCTGATGCCGAGGTCGAAAGAGCTGAGATGAAGTTTCTGAACTTGAAGGCGGGAAAGATGACGCACCGTGAGTATACTACCGAATTCAACCTAATGTCTAGGTTGGTTCCTGATATGGTTAACACTGAGGCCAAGAGGATCAGGTGTTATATAAGAGGACTGTCGCAGAACGTCCGCACGCTAGTTAGAGCAAATATACCTGCTACGTTTAACTAAGCAGTGGAACTCGCTGAGATGGTTTACGATGACTTGGCTGTGGATGATGTGGTGGTGGGGGATGAGAGAAAGGATAAGAAGTAGGTCAATCATGCTAAACGACCCGGTACCCAGTTTTGGAACTCCAAAGATAAGAAGTAGAATGTGTGGGAGAAGAAGTCGTGAAAGGCTTGCGGTAAGATGCACGGTGGCGAGTGTAAGTGGAGCACTGGTTCTTATGTGTGCCATAAGTGTGGGAAATCCCGTGGTGAGGATTGCAAGTTAGGGTCAAATGCATGTTACAAATGTGGCAAGGTGAGGCATTTTGCTCAGGATTGCCATGCAAAGCCTGCATGTTATATGTGCAGTCATACTGGTCACATAGCGAGGGCTTGCACGAGCGGTGGAGTTGGAGGAAGTGAAAAAAGGATGCAGATCAAGCTAGGACAAGGACTAAAGCCTACATGCTTACTCAGGAAAAAGCCAAACATGTCCTAGATGTTGTGATAGGTACGTTTCTAGTAAATGGTATTTCTACTTCAGTATTGTTTGATTCGGGTGCGAATAAAAGTTTCGTAGCTACACCATTTAGTAAATTAGCTTAAAATGAAATGTTGTCGAGTTCCTGAAATCTTTATAGTAGAAACCTCTAGTAACACCTCGGCTAAAATATTGAAAGTGGTTTAGGATTGTAAGATAGAGTTAGAGGGACGTGAGTTCCCTGTCACCCTGTATGTGATGACCTTAGGAGGATTCGATGTAGTTTTGGGAATGGATTGGTTACCTGAGTTTGAAGCCCAGATAGTGTGTAAGAGTAGGATAATAAGGTGAAAGTCCTTGGATGGTAGCGCGGTGATGGTTTATGGTGATAAGAAAATTTATAGGCTTAATGTCATTTCGATGATAAAATCCGAGGGTTTGTTAAGTTGAGGGTGCGGTGCCTACCTGGCGTATGTTGTCAAAGCTACGGTCGAGACGAAAGAAATGAAAGAAGTTCCCATCGTGTGCAACTACCTAGAAGTACTTCCTGAAGATCTTCCGGGGTTGCCCAGCCCGTCGTGAAAGCGCCTTATCTTCTAGCACCATCCGAGATGAATGGATTGATGTCCCAACTACAAGAACTCCTCGACAAAGGTTTTATCAGACCAAGTGTTTCCCCGTGGGGCGCACCGGTGTTATTTGTTAAGAAGAAGGATAGAAGTATGAGAATGTGTATTGACTATTGTGAGTTGAACAAGCTTACGATGAAGAAGAGATAACTGTTGCCACGGATTGATGATTTGTTTGACCAACTGCAAGGTTCGAGTTGGTTCTCCCGAATAGATATTAGATCAAGCTATCATCAACTAAAAGTGAAAGAGGCGGACATCCCTAAAACAACGTTCCGGACGCGGTATGGACACTACGAGTTCCTCGTGATGTCATTCGGTGTAACAAATGCTCCCGCAGCGTTTATAGACAGGATGAATAGGGTGTGTCGGCCGATGTTGGATAAGTCAGTTATCCTTTTCATTGATGATATATTGATTTATTCAAAAAGCGAGACTGATCATGTTGAGCATCGGAAGGAAGTATTGGAGGTTTTTATAGAAGAGAAGTTGTATGCTAAGTTTTCAAAATACGCATTCTGGTTGTGAGAAGTGCAATTTCTAGGTCACGCGATCAATCCTGAAGGGATAACATTCCATGGTTTCTCTGAATTTGAAAGTTATCACTTAGTAAGTTTCCATACCAAGGCTCAATCCAATTAAGTCCGTAGCATCTACCAATTTCGCCATATCCCCCCTTTTGATATGAAAATCTCATTGCGATCTCGTTCCCTTTTTTCTTTCTCGGAACCGTTTAATTCATTAGATAGATGCTGATTCCTATTTCTAGGTCACGTGATCAATCCTGAATGGATAATCGTGGACCAATCTAAGATTGAGACGATAACGAATTGGAAGACACCGCAGAACCTGACTGATATACGAAGCTTCTTAGGGTTGGCTAACTATTATAAGAGATTCATCGAAGGCTTCTCCAAGATAGCTGCACCGTTGACCAGTATGACCTGAAAGTCGGTAGTATTCAGTTGGGGTACGTTCCAATAAGAATCTTTTGAGGAATTAAAAAAAAGACTCAGGCAAGCTCCAATCCTTGCTTTACCCGATGTTGACGAGGATTTGGTTGTTTGTACAGATGCTTCACATCGTGGGTTAGGTTGCGTGTTGATGTAACGAGGAAAGGTTATAGCTTATGCGTACAGGCAGTTGAAGGTTCATGAGAGTACCTACCCAACGCATGATTTAGAGCTAGCAGCAGTAGTGCATGCTCTCAAGATATGGAGACATTATCTGTATGGTACTAAGTGTACTATTTACATATATCATAATAGTTTAAAGTACTTCTTCGAGCAGAAAGAGCTGAACATGAGGCAGAGAAGATGGTTAGATATGATAAAGGACCACAATTGCGATATCAAGTAATATCCTGGTAAAGCTAATGTGGTTGTCGATGCGCTAAGTCGTAAGAATGAAGAAGTCATTGCAATAGTGAAGCCATATAAATTGATCATGAACTCAAGTCATTTCAAAGAAATCATCAAGGTGCAGACGTAAGTGTTGGAAGATGAAGGGCTAGTGAAGAAGGAAAGGATTTTCGGTCAGCAAGACGAGTTGATGAAAAACACTCATGGTTTTAAGACTAGGTTTGGCCGTATGTGGATTCCACGCCATGGAAATCTTAGAGGTCGAATCTTAGATGAAGCTCATAAATCAAGATATTCAATCCATTTGGGATCCACTAAGATGTATCAAGACTTGAAGAGAGACTATTGGTGGTCGGGTATGAAGAATGATGTGGTAGATTACGTCAGTAAGTGCTTAACTTGTTTGCAAGCCAAAGCTGAACACCAAAAGCCTTATGGGAAGATGCATCCTTTGGAGATACCTGAATGGAAGTGGGAACACATCACCATGGGTTTCATAACCAAGCTACTTCGTACAGCTAAACATCATGATACCATTTGGGTGATTGTGGATCGATTGACGAAAAGTGCTCACTTTTGGCCTATACGAGAGGCTATCTCGTCATAAACTTTATAAAGCTTGTTCATAAAAGAGGTTGTGACTAAGCATGGAGTACCAGTGTCAATTGTGTCTGATAGAGATACTCGCTTTACTTCAAGATTTTGGAAGAAGTTCCATGAAGCTATGGGAACAAGATTGAACATCAGTACGACGTATCATCCTCAAACAGATGGGCAGTCTGAAAATACTATCCAAACCCTTGAGGATATGTTATGTGCTTGTGTTTTAAACTTTGGAGGGAGTTGGGATGATCATCTGCATCTTGCCGAGTTCTCCTACAACAACAACTATCATTCAAGTATTGGTATGCCACTATTCGAGATGTTGTATGGAAGACGTTGTAGAACTCTTGTATTTTGGGGAGAGATTGGTCAGATAAGGATGGGAAGTATAGAGGTGGTGCAAGAAACTTCTTCAAAGTTTGATCAGATCAAGGCAAAGGATAAAGGCTTCTCAAGACCGTCAGAAGTCGTATGTTGATAAGTGGTGACGACCTATTGAGTTTAACGTTGGTGACAATGTGATGCTCAAGGTCTCGCCTTGGAAAGGAATCATTCATTTTAGAAAGAGAGGAAAGTTAAGTCCGAGGTATATTGGACCGTTTAAGATTATGGATCATGTAGGTGAGGTGGCTTATAGGCTAGACTTACCCGAAGAGTTAGGAGAAATTCATCCAACCTTTCTTGTTTCTCATCTGAGGAAATGCCATTGGTAGACATTGAGATTGATGAATGGTTGAACTACATTGGGAAACCAGTAGAGATAGTCGACCGCAAGGAAAAGCAACCCCGTCACAAGGTTATACACTTAGTAAAAGTGGTATCGAAGCATCGCAAAGGATCAAACGCTACTGGGGAAATTGAGGAAGAGATGCGTAAGTTTTACCCAGATTTGTTTTAGTAATAGTTAGGTTTCGGGGACGAAACCTCTTTAAGGAGGGAAGACTTGTAACTCCCTAGATATAATATTAATAAGTTAAAGGAAATGATGCTCGCTTATTTAAATGTGTGTTTATATTTAATTACGATTAATATAACAAAAGAATATGGACTTAGGTGGGGAAAGATGGAATAAGGGATGGGATGGGCCTTAGGTCCATGGGCTTAAAAGAGTATAAATAATTCTTAAATCTACCTAAAACCCCAAATCTGTCATTCTCATCTCTTAGCCTCCTTACACACTCAAAATACACACAGAAACCTCCCTAGTCACGGCCGCAATCAAGGAGAGAGATCCAAGGCCAAACCGAACGTAGACCTCGATAAAACTTGACTATACGAGCAAGATACGAGCTTATTATTGCATACTGGATCTAACCGTAACCTAACAACGCATAAAGGTGTGTTCTTTATCTTTAAAGGTTATGTTTTTATGAACAGTTTGCCCTAAAACTTAACCCTAGAGTAGATCGGGTTTAGATGAACCATAAAAAATGCAAACTTGATGTCTAAAATGTACTTAATGAACTCATTGATAAATATGGTTCAATTAGAAACCCTAGATCTAGCCAAAACGGGTTTTAAATCCATAAAGGTTCAAGCTTTATGGATAAACGGGCTAGGTCTTGGCCGAAAATGGGAATGAAATAGGGTTAAGGATGATATGGTGCCATAATAGGGTGCTAATGTCATGAGATGTAATGATAATGATGATAAAAGGAACATAGGGTAGCAGGCCGTTCGAATACAATATACACAATCACAGACAATGTTTGCATTCGCATACAATGGCTATACTCGAATACAATGGCTAGACTCGTATACAATGGCTATACTCGAATAGAATATGGTCATTCACACACATTGATGATTCGAATACATGTATACACTCGAATAAATATATAAACTCGAATTCAATATGCATGCTCGAATACATTGTGTAACTCGAATACATGTATAAACTCGAATACAATATGCACGCTCGAATACATTGTATAACTAGAATACCATATGCATGTTCAAATACATCATATGACTCGAATACAGTAATGACTCGCATACAATATATATATACATTCAAATACATGGATGGTTCTCATACAATATATACATTTGAATACATTGATGGTTCACATATATATATATACATTCGAATACATGATGGTTCGCATACATATATATACATTCGAATACATTGATGGTTCGCACACACACACACACATAAATATATATAGGGTGAGGTTATTATAAAAAATACAAAGTGTCTAAAAAGTGTAGGAAGAGATCTTAACACACCAAGGACATAATCGTCTGATGTGTTATATTATTTATTGAAACTATCAGTTTTAATTAATAATTTAAATTCTCATAGAATAGATAAAATCAAAATCTCAAAAAAAAAAAAAAAAAAAAAAAAAAAAACTACAACATAAAAAATAAGAACACCCAAATAAACAACTAAATATTTAAATAATATTGTGTTCTCGTTTGATCATCACAACATAAATAACTAAAACAATTTGGGTATCATCATGAACATTTGTCTAGAACTAAAACACACCGACAACAAACTAAAACACAGTGATAATAAAGTATGAACTTATCCATGATCCATATGAACTAAAACACAATAAATTACAGAAACTACAAGAGATTATAAACTAAAACACAATAAAGAATCACTATTTTTTTTTCCTATTATGACTTGATGACGGAAAACAATAAAATCACAACATTTTTATCCCAAAAATAGGTTGTTATTTATTGTTTCATGTATGCATTAGAAATATAGACGTGACGCAAATAGACAACCAAATCAATATTTTATAGTTATTATTGTTATAATTTCTTTTCTTTTCTTTTGGTTCTATATAAGTCCATTTAGTTTTGCAAAATGTTCCATGGAGGAAGATGACCGTAGATGAAGATGATGATGATGATTGGAAGGTTTTTAAAATTTAATTAATTATAAACTAGTAATATGGAAGCTACCAAAATTTAAGGCATGGTCTTAACCTTTTGATCTTAATTTCAAAAATAAAAAAATAAAAAAGTATGGACAATCCTATCCTTGTGTGTTATAATCCATATAATGGTCTATATTGTTTCCTACACTTCTCATGAAATTATATATATATATATATATATATATATATATATATATATATATACTCGAATACAATAGTATTTAGGGGTAAAATTGTATTCTAAGTAAACTCTATTCTAATTAAAGACCATGCTTACGAATACAATACCTTATTAAGCCAATAGAATAGGCCAGACTTAATCATTTCTGCTGAAACCAGAATAATGTGATTAGGGCAAGTATTAATACACGTAATTAATGTATAGTTAGCCGAGCTCAGTTAAAGAAAGAAATAACAATTAACGTAGAACGTAACAGAATCTAGGTGAGTTTCTAGCCCCATTTCCTTGTTATGTTTTCGGGTTGTGTGCATAATCGATGTGATTAGTTAATACACTTACATTAAGTGGTAAGTGTATGCCTTATATGGTTTATGTATGAATAAATGTTTGATGGTGCATGAACGATCTTCGGATATTATATGTACCGTCAGGTGATAGTTTAAAGACATGACTGTTATATATATGATGCATGAATGATGTATGTATGTATGTATGTATGAAAGTTATAAGAATGAATGTATAGAAAGGTATGGTATGGAAGGTGTGGTTAGAGAAGGGAACATACTCTAATAATATATGCGAATGAAGGGAAGAGGCCCTAATAATATATGCGAATTTAGGGAACATACCCAAATAATATCTGCGAATGTAGGGAACAGACCCTAACAATACACGCGAAGGTTATAGGACGAAGTATATGTATATATGTATGTATAAAAAGAAAGAATGAAAGAATGATTGTATGAACGTTTGAAAAAAGGTAAAAAGCTAAGTATGTTATATGTGCCTTCGGGTGCGTATATAAGTAAGTGTATGGACGTATTGTATGTTACTTGTATTAACTAGAACTTACTCAGCGTAGCTGACTTTTAGTATGCACGCAGGTGAGTTGAATAAGGCAGCTAGCTTGAGCGGGGCACATGGTAGAAGAATAAGAGGCTGGCATCTGAAAACTCATGATTTTTTATAATTGGGGTTTTAATTTTGAAAGACAAGAATGCTTGTTTAAGACATGTTTATGAATTCTTATGTAATGTTTAATGAAAATTTTATATTTCGCGAAAGTTTTAATTAACTCTGATATTTAGAATTGTGTTTATGATTAAATCCAACGTCCAAAGTATGGCACTGGGACCGGGGCCTTACAAAAATAAAATTCATCATAATTAAGGGGAATATTAACTTAGGGTTTCTAATTGTTAGATGAAACGAAGTATTTGATAAAGAAAGCGAGAAAAGAGTTTCTCAAGACGGTTTATTATCATTATAGCGTCACTTTCAAATGATTATTCCAATTATTACCCATTTTAAAACATAAAAAAGAAATAAATCTACAAAACCTCATAATACAAAGATTGATGTATAAAATATTAAAACGTATACATTATTAATAAATAATAAATTTTTAAAAACATAGTTTTTACATATGATCTTAAAATTTCGCTAATATAATTCCTAAACTAATACAACTTCTATTATATTTGACAAGAATAAAAACTAGTTAACAAATTAAATGTTTATTTAATACACAACAATAAGTAAACTACAAAATCTAAAAATACAACAAATACATACAAAATAATAAGAAAATCACAAACTAAGCATCACACTAGAAAAAACATAACAAATTAATAATTCACCCAAAAATGAAATGATAACACATGACGTACTCATTTCAGATAGACGTGGAACTAGAATTGACCTATAGAAATTCAAATACATCAATTTATTAAAAGCTCAATTCACTATCAAGCACAAAATACATATTTTAAACAACTGGAAAACAAAATGTTGGGCTACATTAATTGGCAGACACATGAGAACCCATTTTTGGTGATCCATTAAACAACATATACATTTTACATCACCAACGAACCGTAACAACTCAATACAAACAAAAATAACACAAACCATATAAATTTCTTTGTGCATTAATGTATATTAAGACGAAAATTCGCATCTTAAATAACAAAATGTTGGGTCACGTTAACTACTAGACCAATGAGACCCATTTGAGATAAGAACAAAAAACTAAACAAACTATATTTTAACTACAGCTAATAAATATAACATATTAAATAAGTTAATGTAATCTTAAAGTTTAATACCTAAACACATCCTACATGAAATATATACATAAACAATAATTACTAAAAAACAATTATTAAAAAATACTAAAAATAACTCGCGTAACACGCGGGCTAAAGGCTAGTAACCTATATAATAATGCATTGTTGTATGTCACTTTACGTCTAGAAGGTGATAAACTCTCAACATTTGAGATTTTTTATAGCCACTACCGAATTAGTTGATTTTACAAACACATATATCAAATAAATATGGATTTACTAAGTTTACCTTCTAGAAAAAGAAATCACGATTTGTGCCCTTATGCTATATGGGCGGATGCACTATACAGATCTCATTTTCAAATTGAGTGGTCTGTTCCATCGTACTTTTCCGGCAGGCTCGGTATGACTTATGCCGTCTATTGACATGAGTTAGCCGTTCAAGAAAGTGTTGAAATGATGTAACTACCCCTCTCTTACCTTTTTTTCATAAAAAATGGTGAGTGAAATCACGAACCCGGGTTGTGGCCGCCCAAGAAATGACATAATGTGCACCAGCCAACTATACTAGTGACTTACATGCTATTATCTCGGAAACAAATAATCTTATACACACAGAGCAATTATTCCCAACTCACATAAACCCTAGATTTCTAGGATCGATTAATTAAATGATATTAAGCCTATTATGTTAAATGATTAAAAGCATTTTTTAATTACCCGAAAGATGATGATTTGAAGGTGCTTGGCTTGTCGAAGTTCCAAAATTCGTTTTCGTTTGTTACAAATTGTGATTACAAACTTAGCGCTTTTGTTCAGTGGATCAAAATAAGTAGATTGGTGATGAAATAAATTCTGAAGCCATTGAATTGATCATTCTCCGGAAAAACGAACCAGTAGCCGGAAAACCGTAACAGTCACTGGAAAAACGATCCACAACTCGAAAAGCCGTCACAGTTACCAATTGTTGTTGTCATTATCAAAGTGGTTCTCACCGGAAACCTACATCCAGCCTACTCCTCATTCCAAGGATCGGTCCAAAGGCCAGAGAGAGAGAGAGAGAGAGAGAGAGAGAGAGAGAGAGAGAGAGTGATTAATTTATTGAGGTTAATTTCAGTTTTAGAAGTGGTGGTCGTGGAGTGGAAGGCAAAGAGAAGGGGGTTGTGGTGGTAATGGTGGAGGTTGGAATGATATGGTGAAGGTGATGATGATCAATGGGGAGGGGGTTGGATAATTTATTATTATTTAATTACCAAACTGCGCGTGTTATCCATTAGTCAACTCACGATCAACAGACGACAAAACTCATATTGAGCCCGCCGAAAACGTACGATGGCACATATCACTCAATTTGAGAATGAGACATGTTTAGTGCCCCCGCCCATATAGCACATAGGCACAAATCATAAACGGTTAAAATGGGGTTTCATATTGTATATTGGGTGTTTATCGGGTCAAATTTGATTATTTGACTCATTGGATTATTGAAATTTTAATGTTTAGAATAAAGGTCAAAGTAAAAAAATGTTAAATTCTTTGATCTATATTAATATTAACTAGTATTTGGTCACGCACGTTGCGGCACGTTAAATTGAAAAAGAGATCACGGATTTTAGTAACATTAGGACAATCTTTAAAATAACTTTATGCAACATTTAAAGTTGGGAATAAACTATGAAGGTATGGGAATCAAACAAGACGTCCAATTAATGGTTTTTTTTTTTTTTTTTTGAAACTAAAACTTCATTAACAACAAAGGCAAGGCCTCAAACCGAGGACTGCCAAAAACACCTTACAATCAATACAAAGGGTATTTCACCCAAACGTTCCAATCCGCTTTTTTAAATCTAGTTCTATGATTAAACCAAAAAAAGGTCAAAGTCTTCACCAAAGCCACAATATCGATCACTCTTGGCTTTGCCCCATTAAAAATTTTCTTGTTGCATTCCGTCCAAATAGCCCAACACGTCACCATAAAAATGCCTCTAACCACCTTCTTCTCCCACTTGGAACTAAAAGCGATATCCTTCTACTGGAATAAATCTGCGATAGATAGAAATTCATAACTGGAAATCCTGCACCACGACCATATGCTACTCCAAACTCCGAAAAAACAACCACATTCCAAGAATAAGTGCTTCGCCTATTCATCCACAGCCTCACACAACGGACACAAAGTGCACGATAAGCTAATATGTCTTCTACTCAGCGCCAAACGGGTCTGAAGACGATCAATACCCAATCTCCAAACAAATAGATTAACTTTAATTGGGATCCAGGTCTCCCAGATCATGACTGCCCCGTGTTGACTCGAACCATCATTACGCAGCCAACATTTCACCGTCGCCACAGAAAACAACCCTTGTTTATCCGGGGCCTAGACCCACTTATCTTTAGCCTCAGAAAGACGCACCTGTGACAGTAAGAATCTCGCATCTTGGGTTTCAGAAATCGCGGACACAGAATTAGTCTCCATGACCATGAATCATCAATCGAAACTTTATCACCCTCCACCTTAAACCGGTCTCGAACAGACCCAAATTTATTTGTATCCGAACCATACAGGGCTGGCCAACGGTCCTGCAAAACACCGGTCCCTATCCAAGCGTCTTTCCAAAACCTCAAAGACTCCCCATTACCAATAATGCCCCTGAAGCAAGACATGAGGCTAACCCTATCTTTGACCACCCCTTCCAAGTGCCGGACCAGATTCTTCCAGCATCCCGGTATATTGCATTTCAAAGGCAAGAATAACCACCTATTCCTACCCCCATGAATGCTAATAATGGAATTCCTCCACAGCCCTTCAATATCGGTTTTAAATCTATACGCCCCTTTAGCTCACAAAGCTGTATTTATAACCGATAATCTAGTAACCCCCAGCCCTCCCTCCTTTTTCGGCTTAGTGACAACCTCCAAAGCCACCCAGTGCATCCCTCTCCCCTCCTTACAACCACACCAAAGAAATCTCCTCATCATTTTTTCAATTTCATCAACCACCTTAACCGGACCCTTGAATATCGAAAAATAGTACACCGGGAGACTAGCTAACACCGATTTTAATAAAGTAAGCCGTCCCCCCATAGACAACAACTTCGACTTCCAAGAGCTCAAACGATTTCGAATAGTATCCAAAACCGGTTCCCAATAACAAACCCGATTCATGGTAGCACCCACCTTAATGCCTAAATAAACAAAAGGCAAATTCCCAACCTTGCACCCAAACAAGCTCGCCATGGAGCTCACCTCCGAATCCCTCACCCCCAAACCGAAAAGAACCGACTTATGAATATTTATTTGAAGACCAGAACACAAGTAAAAAATCCGAAGCAACCCGTTAGTAACATTAATGTTTCTATCATTCCACTTACCCAATATCAAAGCATCATCCTCATATAACATATGGGTAAGAACCGGACCATCATTAGGAAGCTTCAAACCTTCCAAGACACCCAACTCTCTAGCTTTATCCACCATACATGCCAAAGCTTCCATAACAATGAGAAATAGGAACAGGGAAAGAGGATCTCCTTGTCTAAGCCCCTTTTGACATTGGAACTCATACGTTGGAGACCCATTCACCAAAACTGAAGACCGAGCCGAGCTAATAATACCTTTTACCCACATACACCATTTGGGAGGGCAACGATTTGGGATAAAATAGATAAAAGAAACTCCCAACTAACGTTATCGTACTCCTTCTCGAAATCAATCTTCCAAAGAAAAACTTGCTTCCTCTGTTTCTTGATCCAACCAATAACCTCATTCAATACCAAAGGCCCATCCAAAAATATATCGGTCCTTCAGAAAAGCAGACTGGGAATTCGAAATCACCTCCCCAATCACTTTCTGAAATCTGACAGCGATCACTTTGGAGATACTCTTACTAATAACCCCAATTAAGTTAATGGGTCTTTAATCCTTCAAACCAACCGGCGTTTTATTTTTATCAATCAACGTAATAATCGACGAGCTACGCTCTTTACTAATCTTCCCGGAATGAAAAAACTCCTCGAACATCTTCATAAAATCATTCTCCATGCTCTCCCAAAAATGAACAATAAACCTGAAATTAAAGCCATCATGACCCAGCGCTTTATCCACACCACAGTCAAAAACCGCCGCCTTAACTTCATCTTTTGTAAAAGGAGCTATCAAATCGTCAATCCTTCCTTCTGAGACCTCTTTCAAATTATTACCCAATAAAACCGGTCTATGAATACAAGTTTCCTTAAAATGATCTCTAAAAAACCCAAGGACCTCCCTTTTAACAAGAGAAGGCTTTGAGACCCAAACCCCATCAACCATAATCCCCGGGATAGCATTCGCCACCCTTCTACCCTTTATACACCGATAAAAATAACTAGAATTCTCATCCCCCGATCGCGCCCAATTTACTATCGACTTTTGATGCAAATCACAATTTTTATATCGCACAAATTTTTCTAATTCCTTTTTACTTTCCTCGTACACCCACACTTCATCCTCTTCTAAATCCCGGTTCTCCATCAACCTATCTAACCTGCTAATCTCTTCTTTAACCGTCTCCAACTCAACATCTTCTTTAAAAGATACCTCTTTCCACCACGTTCTTAACCCATTTCGGACCGCAGCCAACTTTTTAAAAATCACTAAATCAGTCGGCCCTGTCCCCTTCCAATTATCCAAAGACTTTAAAACCACCTGCTCACACCCATCCCTATCCAACCACGAGTTAAACCATTTAAAAGGTTTAAACCCGAAGTTAAAGTCCGCCACCATCAGAATCAAAGGGCTATGATATGATAAAACCCGAGGCAGAGCTCTCAACACAGCTCTAGACCACCTATTAAAAAACTCTTGACAAACTAGCACGCGATCTATCTTACTCAGCTTACACTCAAACCCAGTACCTGCCATAAAAGTGAACTTGTTTCCTCTCATCGGAAACTCCTGCAGATTAGCCTCATCAATAAACAAATTAAAATCAAGCGTCATTCCCCTATTAAAGTTTGAATTTTTGCGATCTTCCTTCCACCTAACGGAGTTGAAATCACCAAGAAAAACCCACATCCCTTCATAACTTTGAATCAACCCCCGTAACCTATCCCAAAGACACCTCTTTTCTCTAGCCTTCTGAGGCGCATAAACATTCACGTAATTGATAACCGACCCATCCTCAACTAAGGAACCCGATGTCAACAGAAAGTCCTATCCTCTATCGAAAACTCCTTCTTAAATTTTCTTATATTCCACATATTCACCAAGCCCCCTGATTTACCAGTCGCCCCCACCCAATCCAAACTGTAATCCCCAGAACACCATATTTTGTCACAATCAAACCCATCTCTATCTGCTATCAAAGTCTCTTAAATGGCCAAAATATCAGTACCTTTAACCCGAACCAAATCCCTTATACCTTTCGCCTTACCCCCAAAGCTTATACCTCTAATATTAAAAGACATACAATTCATGACAAACCTGCTTGTACCCCTGTGCCTTTAATCGAACTCCGAATTAACTTCTCATGACCTTTCAGCTGCACTCCCAATTTATCCCCCAGCTCTTTCGTAAAACCAACTTCCTGATCGACATCTATCACCGATGGTCCCTCCTTAGCTTCCATTGAACCACTACCAATTTCCACTTCATCCGACTTCGAGGCCAGTTCCTCGAAACCTTTTGTGTCTGCCTTAGATTGAACGCCATCAACTTCCCCCATAAGAACCTGGAACGGATTAGATATATGGATATGAGGTGGCCCTCTAGTTTTAACAACATTTGAGTCCAGGCCCAATATAATTGGATCCAATTCAAAAGGATCTTCATCCTCCATCCTGGGCTCTTTAATGGGCTGTTCATTACTACTTGGGTACCCACCTGAACCGGTCTGGTCCATAACTAAATGTTTTTTGGTCTTTTTTCTTTTCAAAAAATTAGCTAGTCTCACCTTCTTAATAACCTCCCCTCCAATAAAAATACTTTCCTTACATGGACAAAAAAACTCTCCACCAAAATTGGAAGAGCAATCAATCACATTAAAGTCACCACCCGTTTCCTTTTCACTCTCCTTCTCATTAACTCTATTGACCGGAAAATTCGTCTGGACCTCTGGCGACCCCTTCTCCGGTGACAAAACACCCTCCTCCTCCATAGAGCAATCGTCAAACCTGTCAACTGGCTCAAAAATAAAGTCATCCATCCAATCATTTGTGTCCTCCGAAACCCACACCTTAAAATTTTTTCCCTTCCAGCGTAGGAACACCTCCTCTTGCACCCGAGCTCCATGATTAACTAAAACCCCGAGGAACTGAAAGGAGTTATCTAGACCGTCACGTTCCACTCTAGCACCTTTCACCACTTTACCGAACAAACTCCCCACATCATCAATAACCTTATTATCCGTTAGTGAAAACGGAACCCCGAAAACATTCAACCAAGCGATTCATTCAAAAACCGTTTGTTGACCTTCCCAAATTCCTGCAAACTCAAAATGCTCCGTACACCCTTTGAATTCATCTCTAGCGATGAGAGCATGCTCCTTAGAAATGAACTCTACAAGCAACAAGAGACCCCCCAAGCATCTCACCTTCCCCTCATGTTGCTTCATGTCCCTTAGAATGGTACGGATGTTATGTAGATCCTTCAACGTCCTCAACCGAACAATCACAGTCCTCCCATGCAAGTTTTTAAAAGCCTCAACGTTATCGTCAGCCTCAATAGTCTTGCCTTTAGCAACCCCTGAAAACGCATCTTTGAACGACATACCATTAATGAACGAATCCTTTTTGAAGACATAATCACCAGAATTCTGATTAGAGCCCATATGACCAGGACCCTCCTTATACGAAGCACTTGTAGGCTGCCTGATCTCTCCGTCTTCAAGGACGAATCTAGCAACATTGAAATTCAGTCTATAATCACCCAAACGTAAAGACGATAACTCCTTGACTATCTCCACCCTGTTTTTGACATCCAACATCGTAATGAAACCAAACCTCTTACCCTCCTTATCTGGCTTCCGATCAATGTAGATGTCAAAAATAATACCCACCCCTCTAAGAACCAATGCCAAATCCACCCCACTACATCGGTCAGGGAGATTAGAAACAAAAAACTTGGTTAATCTAGCCTGATCCCCCCACCGGAATAGGTTTCCGATGAGTTTCCTTAGATGACATGCCGACTTTTACTGTAGACTGTCAGATTGATGGTGTACACCATTTTTTCACAACATTTAGCGTACGCAAATTACAAATTATAAAAAGTTGTAATGGAAACAAAATAAATAGACATATTCGGAGCGTACTTCACTTTCCATGATCAGCGTATTAAAATCGTAGAAGATACGCAGCAGCTGAAAAGCAATTATATTGTTATATAAGTTTTGCATATATGTGTTTGTTTCGTGTGTTTAAGACAACTTAGAAAGATGAACATTGCTAGTAATGAGAGCCACATACTCTAATTATTAATAAATATATTTATGAGTAAGGAGGTAAAGTCAACAAAAAAGTTATGCATAAGAAGCTTGTACCCTAAGTAAATTGTTTTGTATAAATGATGAATAGTGAATAACGTGAGTGTAAGATTTTTTGGTTTTTAATATATATATATATATATATATATATATATATATATATATATATATATGATAGAATACAATAATACCTTAACGTACAACAGGTACGCGAATACCCTATATTCACGAAATCGATCCATTCAATCACATTCCAACATCTCGGAATCCTTAATACATATCCAATTAATTATTGGTTCACCGAAAAAAACAGTTTTGGATCATTAATCAATCAATGTTTTACGTTTTTTCACGAAAAGCAGTGATTGTAATATGATTAGGATCATGTGAGAATTATTTTGAAATTGAGGACTTTGAGAACTATTTTAAACCACAAAAAATACTCCTTTTAAAAAATATAAAAAAAATTTATAAGACCAAAAAACTCGGAAATAAATAATGTAATAAAACCAAAAATTTTTATTATTCATCCCGGTTTTATAAAAACATAAATAAATTTGAAAAAAAATATCGGTTTAACAAAATTATACACATATGTATAATACTTATTTTTTTTAATTTTATACATGTTTTTTATACACATATGTACAATTTAAGGTAAATGATAATGCACATATATATACATTACGTAACTAGAGATTAAATGAAATTATATACATGTGTATAATATGAAATTTTTTTATGAAACCGGAATGAAATATAAGAATTATGGTTTTTTTTTTACTTTTTAAAAATTTCTGTTTTATAATTTTTTAAAATTTTTTTAAATGTTTTTTATTGGTCCAAAATGGTTCTCAAAGTCTCAATTTTCAAATGGTTCTCTTAATATCCGTACCATATATATATAGGGGAACGATCATGAGAGAACTCCTTGTTATGGAGAGAACTATAGAACTCTTAAGTAGAGGGTTATTTTTGTAAATTGCTCAAAAATGTAGAAAAACTCACGTCTTCTCTATTTGACACACATTCCCTTGTTCAACAATCCCAATAGAAACCCTAGTCCAAGCAAAAATTAGCACCTGCAATTAAAAATCATGACAACTCGGTTATTCTAGGCCCTAATCAACGATTATTTCAATCGTTTAACATGTCAATTGCATGTTTTTGTAAGCTGATTGTTGTCTTCTTTAATCGTTCTTTATGTTTAATTGATTTACATTTGTTTTACTACTAAATCGATTAGGTGTTGCTTCACCTGAGTGTTCTACAAGCAAATTTGACATTGCAATTCTTGAATTGGGCGATTCTAGGTTAAAATCAATTGATATTTGATGAAGGTAGCTAATTTGTTTGATAGGAGTGCTCATCTGATTTCATCTGTTGATATTGATTCACTATCTGCCTATACAATTGCAATATGGTGGATCTGATCAACAAGGTAACATTTTCTATTATGCTACATATATGTAATATAACGTATAGTAGTACATATATGTAAAATAATGTATTCAAATAATATATATTAGTTGCATACAAATGCAAACCCTTGGAAGCTATTATTGAACATTTTTGTGATGGGTGGTCACTTTGTGCTTATATTTTGTCTTCATTCGTCTAATATTTTGACTCAGTCACAACTTTGTTTCATATAAAGTGATTTGATTTGCTTTTTTTTTCTAGCTGTTGATGCATGCATTTTAATGGTTTAGAAGTTATGTTTTTTCTTTTGTGTGTTGTTGTTTGCCGTTGTTGACGGTGGTTTACGTATTACATACCAGGTGTTAGAATAAATGTCATGTTGGTTTTTTGTTATTGAAATGTGAGTTTTGGAGTTGTTTTAACTGTCGATGCCTTTTTTTAATGGTTTTGCCAAAGCATGTTGCAGATGCATGTATTTTATTGGCTTAGAAAATGTGTCGTCCGGGTAACATATCAACATGACAACTTTTATACGATCAGAATTAGCTATGCCCGAAACACATTTTCCCATAATTGTTTTCATACCAAGTTGGTAGGAGCAATACCACAATGTTAAGCAGGTTTGAAAAGATTTATTATCTATTTATAATTTTTTATATACTATATGTGACTATAGCTTATTTTTTCTAGGGTGAGGAACTATGCGTCAAGCTACAAATACACACAAACGATGTTATGTCGCATCGGTACTTTAAAGTGTGTTCACTGGCCAATTAAGTCTGATTAATGGTGATATTAGGAGATGGACAGCCTTGTATTTTAAATTATGCAGAAGACTTGTGTGCATATGTTAGCATAGGCGTTAGACGCGCAAGTCAAACTACTAATGTAAATAAACAAGTTGTAATATCCTAAATTTTCATATTTAATAAAATAAAGTCGCGTTTAGTTATTGGGCCTAAATAAGTAATTAATACTAATAAGGAAAAGATCATGGACTTGGACTATTAAGATGGATTGAAGGGAATAGGCCTTAGGTCCATGGGCTTTAAGGGATATATATACCCCTTAAACCACCGTAAAACCCTAACCCTCATTCCACTCATCCATATTGCCTACACACTCCAAAACACACACACCCGATACCTTACATACGGCCGTGAGAGAGAGACGGGATTCGAGTCCAAAGATCAAGCCAACCATTATTGGATCTTCACTATACGAGCCAGATACAATATAACCATGCAAACCGCGACCACACCGATCGCATAAAGGTATGCCTTTTACCTTAAAGTTTATGTTTTTAGGATCGGTTCGCCTTGAAACTTAAAACGGAGATAGATCGAGTGTAAACAAAACGTAAAGTTATAAACATGATGTTAAAATGAACCTAATGAACCCGTAAACATAAACGAATCGTTTAAGATAAACCGTAGATCTAGTGTTAAACTTTTTTGAGCTTAAAGGTCTAAACTTTATACGTTTTCAGGCCGAATCTTATTCAAAATGACCATGGGAATGATCGCGGGTTGGCTAAATATCATATTCAAGGATTTCGCGACAAAACGGATACGAGTAAGGGGTTTTAGAATGAACAGAACCTACTGCTGAGCAACTTCGCCTGCAATCCAACTTCGCCCGCAAGCCAAGCTCGCTGCAAGCCAAGTTCGCTGCAAGCCAAGTTCGCTGTGACAAGTTCGCTTAAACGTTAAGTTCGCTACGCCACGTTCTCTGAGCAAGTCCGCCAAGCTATAACTTCGTCTGAGCTAAGTTCGCTGAATGCTTAACTTCGCCAAGATTAAGTTCGCTTGTATACAAGTTCGCCCACTGTGAACTTCGCCTAATACAAGTTCGCTGATGTTAAATTCGTTTGATATTAAGTTCGCCAAAAGTTTAGTTCGCTGATAAATGAATTAAAATCCTAATCGACCCCAGCCAGGGGCTCTTCCCCTTGGACCCTGCTAGGGGCTGCCGCCCCTAGAACCCCGCTGCCAGGGGCACTGCCCCGGACCCCTTTTCGTTGTGGGTAATAACTAAGACTAGAAAGATGATATGAGTAGTGATAGTTAATTGATACGTGTAATTATTATACAGTCAGCCGTGCACAATTAAAGAAAGGGATAACGATTAAAGGAGAGCGTAACCGTGTTCAGGTGAGTTTCTAGCCCCATTTCCTTGTTATGTTTTCGAGGCTGTGTGCATACTCGATGTGATAGTTAATACACTTACCTTAACTGGTAAGTGTATGTCTTATATGATTTATCTGTTATGTATGTATATCTTAAATGTGAATGAAAGCTTGTCGGTATGTTAACGATCTTTGAATGTTGCACATGCTAACAAGGGAGGTAGGTTTATGATAGATAAATGTGTATGATAGATATATGTACAACATATGAGTAAGTATGAATGATTAAAGAAAGTATGTATGTTATGGGTATGTAAAGACGGTATGTACGAAGATGAAGAAAGAGGGACCAGACCCTAATAATATCTGAGATAGAAGGAACCAGACCCTAATACTATCTGAGATAGAGAAGTAAAAAGGGACCAGACCCTAATAATATCTGAGATAGACAAGAAAGGGACCAGACCCTAATAATATCTGAGATAGACAAAGGAAAGAGGGACCAGACCCTAATAATATCTTAGATAGAATGGACAGTAATTATATAGTATGAAAGTAATAAAGTATGAACGTATGTGTGCAATTATGTAATGAAAGTAAGTTAGTAAAGTAGATAATATGTATCTTCGGATGCATAATTGCAGGTAAGGGAATGTACTGTATTATGTGTGATTAACTAGAACTCACTCAGCGTAGCTGACTTTTAGTATGCACGCAGGTGAGTAGATTGAGGCAGTTCGCTTGACGAGGACACATGGCATCGAATTGAAGACACTGGCGTCTCAAGAAAATTTTATGATGTTTTAATAGACTATGTTTTGTTTTTAAACGACTATGAATGTTTGATAAGATAAGATTTGAAAGTTGTGTAATGTTTTATGATTGAACTTTATGTTCCGTGTAAAGTTTTAATTAACTCTGATATTTAAAACTGCGTTTATGAGTAAATCCAATACCAAAGTAGGGCTACCGGTAACGGGGCCTTACACAAGTGTAGTTGATTTCGTTAAGGCTGTTTTGTTTATGCTGGATATGTATCGAATTTATAGATTTTATATAAAGTTGGTTTTTACTACTTTTTAATAAAATTATTTTGTACTTTTTAAAATTACAGTTGGGTCTTTAATGGAGGGCTAGTTTCATTTGTTTAAAATCTAGAAATAAATGGGCTGGTTTGAGTTTTTAAACGGGTTATTCGGGCCAAGTAGACAGTATTTATGGTTTGCAGATTTACATCAATCTGCAGCTAATGCACTTTTTAAACCGGATTTTAAATGGGAATTGCTAACCTGCAATATGTAGCAAGCTGCAAACCCTTACCCCCTTACAAGGGGTGTATTACGTATAACATTTTAAATTAGTTAAAATTTGTTATGTTTGTTTTGCTTATGTCATGAGAAATATAGGTGAAAATTTACTCAATTTAGCTTCTTGGAATTTCTAACTAGCAATTTGCAGCTGATTGCATACTCTGACCTGATAAAGTGTTACTTTGCAGCAACTAGTAGGCCAATTAACTCCACTTTATTATCACAAAATTCTTATGCAGCATGAATGTGAACATATGCAAATATAATTTGATGGATGTAAATATATGTAACGTATCTTATCAGAAAAAAATTATGCAGCTTGAGTTACTCAAACTTGAAAAATCCAAGCCTTCCATCCAAACTTGTAATATCTAACATTAATGCAAGCAAAACAACATAACATCCAAACTTAAAACTGATCCACTGAGCTTTTGATGTTAACGGGTGTTGGTTCAATCCTGATTATGCCGACACACCATGAAAAAGGAGTTTTTTTGTTTATTCCATCTTTAATATTACAATTACAAATGGGTACTAATAAAAGGAACAAACTACTCTATTTTTATTATATAAACACATAAAACACATGCTAAACTGTCATATTATTCCTCTATTTCAGCAACAAACTTCAACTTCCACTTGGTCTCCAACTCTAACGTCACATCCCATAAAACTCGATTATCTTGACTAGTTCTACATATATGACCCGTAACTACCTGATAGTAAATACTGACCCGAAACTAGTTAACCTGAAAATGGGTTCAGAGTTCCAACATTGTTCTGAGGGGTACGACACGAACTAGACTGCGAACGACATCACGTTGTTTTTCCATATGCTTCTAACGCTTTCGAACAGCTAGCGTGTAGACAATCGTATTTTGTATTTCATGACATACACGTTTTCTTTCTATTTTTCTCCTTCCCGAAGCTTGCTTTTCACCTATTACAACACCAATAATGCATGTATTTAGTATATTAGCAATGCATATATGTATAACATCCGTAATTCACATATGTAATGCATTTGCATTGCATATATGTCATAAACCATAACCGAATATATGTGTAATACATGAGTAATGCATGTACGCAATATACCAATACTGCATATATGTAATACATTTGTAGTGCATATTGTAATACACCAGATCCGCAAAAAAGTGTAATACGCAGGAATGCATTTGTTAGATACGTTTATAATGGGTATAGAGTATTCACCCTCAAAGACATCGTCGTATGCACGTTTAAACTATG
>NW_027499656.1:0-110834 GCF_021521415.1 Bidens hawaiensis | reverse complement strand
TATTATTTTTTAATCCCTATTCACATTTTTTAGGATAAATTGTGACTTTTTTTGTTGTAATTTAGGTGGTCTCTTGGTGCTATTATGTTTGAAATGCTTGTAGGCTATCCGCCTTTTTACTCTGATGATCCAATGTCAACTTGTAGGAAGGTAACATATAAATTATTATTTACATACATATGACCAGTACTAATTTGCTTGCACGTGCAGATAGTAAACTGGAAAATGCATTTAAAGTTTCCTGAAGAAGCGAGGCTTTCATTAGAGGCAAAAGATTTAATAAGCAAACTGCTTTGTAATGTCAATCAACGGCTGGGATCGAAAGGCGCAGATGAAATAAAGGTGTTGTATGGTGTGTCCTATTCTAGCTTCTTGGAAGTGTTTTGAGTATCGAGTTTTAAATACATTGACTCACTTTAATGTGTTACTTAAATTATATCAGGCTCATATTTGGTTTAGAGGTATCGACTGGGATAGAATTTATCAAATGGAAGCTGCATTCATTCCTGAAGTTAATGATGAGTTGGATACTCAAAACTTTGAAAAGTTCGAAGAGGTACTAATTATCATGGTTTTATGCATAGTCTAAATGGGCGGGCCGGGTGCCTGGTCAAAACGGGCTGGGTTGACTATAACTTTCTGTCAAAAATTTTAGATGTTTAATATGTAACGTGTCAAATATGATCACAATATTTTACTAGTATTAAGTTTATTTAATACAATGATTAAGAGGTTGTATGCACAAGACTTTAAACCTGTTTGACCTGTTTGACCTATCCTTCTCTTATATGATTCATTTTTTTAATGTGTCAGTCGGAACACCAAAGCCATAGCTCATCAAGATCTGGACCATGGAGGAGGGTAACATTATGATTTCATGTGTTTTATTATGATAATATAACGTCACACACACACATGCAATTATATAACATAATGAAAACCTAACCATTTATAATGGTTTTTTGATTAAATCATTTGCAGATGCTTTCATCTAAAGATATCAACTTTGTTGGTTACACATACAAGAACTTTGAGATTGTAAATGACTATCAAGTCCCTGGAATGGGTATCTCACTTTTACCCTCTCATGAACACACACACATAAATACATGTGGCAAAATGGGTGGGTTGGATAACGGGTCAAAAACAGTTCGGGTTGAAAAAGGCAGGATTGGTTTGGGCTGGCCCACAAACACTTTTTGCCCATTTAGAAGTTCTTTTTGTAAAAAGTCAAATTGTTAAATATGATTATAAAAACCATCCGTGTTTCGTTTATACATAAGTGGGGACTAGTGGTATACTTTCTCATAAGAGGCCCAAAAGTGAAATCTGAACATACCACATGAACCATCCGTGTAATTTACTCTAGTAATAAAAAATATTCAAGTAACTCTGTTTCTATTTATTTGACCCGTGTGACCCGTTCATATATTACCTCACGTTTTTAGGATTTTTACATTATTATATAAGTTTCAAAATTTACTCATTTGGCATTATATTTATTATTGCAGCTGAACTTAAAAAGAAAAACACGAAACCGAAGAGACCAACAATCAAGTCTTTATTCGGTATCTTTCTTTCTTTTCTTCAAAATAAAATTTGGATTTAATCATTTAAAGTTTTATATTTAGTTAATATGAATGAATTTACAGAGGAAGGACCAGAAACCGACACGGTGACATCAGATACACCTGCTAACGGGTCTTTTTCAAACCGTTTGCCACCAAAAGCATAAGTTTCTAAAAGGCGGAAGTAGAATGAATCAGATTAGCACGTTTCGTGTCCCTTTTAAGACAAGATTACACGTTTATTCGGCTAAATAATATTGTAATGATTAATCTCAAGTTCTCAATTGATGACATCAGTTTAGAAATTGTGGGGGTATTTTGGTCACTTTAAGTTGTCATAACCTTTACTAGTTTACTTCATATGTTTCGCTTTTGTCATTTGTAAGGACATTTTGTTGTTAAGGATGGTCACAAGTGGAGTGGTTATAATATATAGTGATACAAATGGTGTTTTAAAGTTTTAAACCACAAGGTTGTTACTAGGTATGTTTGTTTATATTATTTGATCAAAGGTTTGGATTGTATTTCAAATATATTAATACAATTATTCTTTTATCAACAAATATAATTTCTTTTTATTTGGGCCGTCTGTATGAGTATATGACTGTATACATAGCTAACAAACATATTAGTCCATTTATAACAAAATCCATTAATCAGTTTAAAACCCAATAAAGATACTAGCCCATTGTTTTAGTAGTGCATAAGACACAACTCTTAAGAGATGGGAGAAATACATGTCATATGTGATTCTGTCCCTAAGATAGAGAAATTACTTGTAACTTATCAAACATTCTGGAGTTATACATGTGGATTCCCCTTTTGGTAATGTTTTATTTAGGTTGACAAGATGTTAATATGGGTGAGGAGAAAATGACATATCTAACCAGTTGACCACACATTTGCCAAAATCTTCCATTTTTTTGAATTTGATTTTAAATTTTCCATGTGTGAGAAAGCTGCAGTAATTTTTTTTTTCTTTCTTTTAAATAGTATAATTTTGATTATTTTTAAAACAAATATAAATAATTTTTTCAAATTCATAAGAATTAAAACCCTGAATTTTTAAATACTTATAACTGGGACATGTCTAATGCATTCTTTCTAAAAGTTTTAAAAGCTTATAATTTTCTAAATATTTATATATATTTTTTAAATATTTAAAAGATATTATTTTAATTTTTTTAAAATAATTAAATTAAATTATTTTTAATGGTTATTTGTATTGTTTAATAATACAGTTTGAATTTCAAAACTAACATTTTAGGTTATTTTAAATTAATTTTTTATTTTCATGATTTTTTGTGTTTTTTTTAAAGATATCTTTGTTTTTAATTGACATTTTATATTCTATTTAATTGAATATCTTATCATTTTCATTTTTTTTAAATCGGCGAGAATGATTAAATATTAATATTATTTTGTTTGTTTTTTCTTTTCAGTGAGAATTTAGAATATAATAAAATATTAATATTTTTCTTACTTTTTTTCTTTTCAGTGAGAATTTTGGTTTTTTCTGTCTACGTCAGCGATAATTGGACACATAGCTTAAAACCATCGGTAAAATAAACTTGTAAAGTAATAAAGTCCATGTCTATTTTAGTGAAATGCAACGCTCAACCGATCAAATCCGTTAATTTTCATGATGACTCAACCCATACATATGTAAGTTTTTTTCTTCATATAAAAGACTCAACTATTAATTTAACTTTCTTTAATACTCGTTTATTTATCATAGAATAGTAACCAAGATTTAAAAGTGTTTCAATTAAGTTACATGCAATTTTTTCTCAAATCGGGCAATTAAATCTTCAAACAAGTCTCATCGTATTTTTTGTGCATCAAGAAACTAATAGAAAAGAATATGTGGCATAATTAAAAATAAAAAACAAAATCTACGTCACCACTCCACATTAACATTAGAAAAAAGCTAAAAATGTTTTCTCATTGAAAAAAAAAGAAGCATGCTAAACAAGAAATGGAAACCCATTTCTTCGTTTGAGCTTTTATATTTTTGTTTGGCCTTTTATTTCTTCGTTTGAGCTTTCATTTTTTCATTTGACTTCTATTTCTTCTTTTGGGAATCCATCTCTTTGTTATGGCTTCCATTTATTCGTTTCGACTATCATTTCTTCGTTTGTGAATTCGTTTCTTCATTTGGGCTTCAATTTCTTTGTTTGGGAATCCATTTATTTGGTTGGGTTTTCATTTCTTCGTTTGGGCTTCAATTTATTCATTTTGGTTTCCATTTCTTTGTTTTGACTTATATTTCTTCGTTTGGGAATCTGTTTTTTCGCTTGGGAATCTAATTCATCGTTTGGGCTTCTATTTCTTCATTTGGGAATTCATTTCTTCGTTTGGAATTCCATTTCTTTGCTTGGGATTCCACCTTTTCATTTGGAAATCTATTTCTTCATTTGAGCTTCCATTTCTATCCGCTCTAAGGACTACGAGTGTAAAAGTTAAGTTTGACCTATAAGTCTGACCCATTAAGCTCACATTCCAAATAATTTGAGCAACTAATTATACATTTTAGCAACTAAATATTATCTTGCTAATTTATTTCACTAACTTGATATCTTCCGTTTAATAAATGCAAGAGTTTGCACACCCTTAATAATTTTTAATTTTCTTACTAGAGATCTATCAAAAAAGGACGTCTTATCGACCATACACGTGTCATCATCGTACAACAACACTCCCTTGAATTGCCCGACCTCTTATGGGTGCCCTATGACCCGAATCGACAAAATTATCTATTTAAACCAAGTTATTAATCAATGATCTTACAATCATAACACATTTAGACATGTAAGGTAACCCTAAATTGGAATGCCTTTTTTGCAAGAAATCACACAAATACCCAATGATGTTGAAAAATCACTTGAAACTCCATCTAAGTGATATATTCAACCAACTTAGGCTTCGAGTTGACCCGCCACCTTACACCGTCGATTTGTTGCAATCGATGCGTGCTCCACCGCCTGAGCCACCGTCATCAATCGAACACTCCATGGATCTAATCCCCGATTCGATATGGCTGACGCTTGCTACACCGTCTCCTACACCTTCTGAGCCATCAGTGTCGACCGAACTTACATTGGCTACAGGAATCTATCAAGATTTGGGTAGTCCAATCAATCACCATGACTATAAAGAAGATCAAGAGGAAAATGATGTTTCATTGGAACTTAGTTTGAGCCTTCCTTCAAATTAATTACTTTCTATTTTGATAATAAATCTACCATCTTTTTCATGTTTAGAATAAGTGTTATTACACCTTAATTTTCATTTTCAGATATTATAAATGCAATTGTCTTGTTTTTCTTTTTTCCTTCTATTTACTCAAAATCGGTCGTTTATAAATTCAAAGTCTCAAAGTCTATTATTCTCACGAACGATTACCAATAAATTATCAAAGGTATCACAATCTCCAAGTGATCCATACAAAAACACGCCGTTACATATAACAAAGTTTAGAATCAGGTAGATCTTTTTGGAAGGATTACTGCAACAAAACATCAACAAATTTTCTTATATTAATGGAAAATCACTTGATATAATTTTGAGATATTTAAGTCCCAAAACATGTTAAAAAAACATGAAATGTCCATCAACAAATTTTATTATATCAAACTTTATACATTTTAGAATACATGTACTTGTAAAAACATATCATATCATCAACATCATCATCATCATCATCATCATCATCATCATCATCATCATCATCAAAGAGATGGATTAAAAAAAATAGTATGCACCATCGAAACTTTGTATATGTAGTCATGAAGATATCTAAAGTTTTCAATTATTTTTCTTTACGTCAGTTAAGATATATCTTTTGAAAATATTTCTTTTGATGAGGTAGCAATATTTTGTAAGTGTTTTTTTTAACTAATTTGGATAATTGACGGAACACTGGTTCACTCGTTCATCTTCGAGTACCGAAGATCTTCCTCAGAAGAAAACCCACCATAGATGAGAAAACCCCTTTAACAAAATTAAAAAACCCATATTTTTTGTCACCAATGTTTTATAAGTTAAATTTACTCTTACAAAAACAAAAGGTTAATATTGTTTCATCACACAACATTAATGTTATCATAACTCTTATAAATCCAACATTAATTAAAATTGCATATAAACATTAATTAATCCTACAAATAATTAATGTTTCTAATTTATTTAAAATCATCAATTATTTATAGTTTTTGTTTATTTAAGTATATAATTAGAGGGAAAAGTTAAAATGCAATGAGAGATAAAATTGAATCAATTAATGCTACATATAATTAATGTTTCTAATTTATTTAAAATCATCAATTATTTATAGTTTTTGTTTATTTATGTATATAATTAGAGAGAAAAATTAAAATGCAAATGGGACAAAAATGAATTAACTACTGCTATAAATAATTAATGTTTCTAATTTATTTAAAAGCATCAATTATTTATAGTTTTTGTTTATATATGTAAATAATTCGTGGTAAAAGTTAATATGCAGTAGGAGATAAAAATGAATTAATTAATGCTACATGTAATTAATCTTTCTAATTTATTTAAAACCAAAATTATTTATAGTTTTTGTTTATTTATGTATATAATTAGAGGAAAATTAAAATGCAAAATGAGGCAAAAATGAATTAATTAATGCTACAAATATTTAATGCTTCTAGTTTATTTAAAACCATCAATTATATATAGTTTTTGTTTATTTATGTATATAATTAGAGGGAAAAGTTAAAATGTAATGGGAGGTAAACATGAATTAGCTGATGCTACAAATAATTAATATTTCTAACTTATTTAAAAATCATCAATTATTTATAGTTTTTGTTTATTTATGTATATAATTAGAGGGAAAATTTTAAAAATGCTAAGAGAGACAAAAATGAATTAATTAATGCTACAAATAATTAATGTTTCTAATTTACTTAAAATAATCAATTATTTATAGTTTTTGTTTATTTATGTATATAATTAGAGGGAAAAATTAAAATGCAAAGGGAGACAAAAATAAATAAATTAATGCTACAAATAATTAATGTTTCTAATTTATTTAATATAATCAATTATTTATAATTTTTGTTTATTTATGTATATAATTAGAGGAAAAAGTTAAAACCCAAAAGGAGACAAAAATGAATTAATTAATGCTGCAAATAATTAATGTTTCTAATTTATTTAAAATAATCAATTATTTATATTTTTTGTTTATTTATGTATATAATTAGAGGGAAAGGTTAAAATGAAAATGGGAGACAAAAATAAATTAATTAATGCTACAAATAGTTAATGTTTCTAATTTATTTAATATCATCAATTATTTATAGTTTTTGTTTACTTATGTACATAGTTAAAGGGAAAAGTTAAAATCTAAAGGGAGACAAAAATTGTCACACCCCGACCAAAGGCGGCGGAACATGCCGAGGTGTAACGATTGCCCATAAGCGCATGACACTATTTAAAGCGACAATATTTAACAAACTCATTTCATTTCACAACATCGAAAATGTCACATAACCAAATATTCATAAGTCAAATACAACAAAATATAGCAAATCAAATATTGTTCATTTTTGCTAATATCCTAACGGTATTTGTGTCATTTTCTTCACCGAACTCCATAATCAACCTAGATGCAAACCTGTAACATTTCATAAAATAAAGTTGTCAACACAAAGGTTGGTGATCAATTCATAAGTTTGAACAATAGATATATAGTATGAAAATCCACAAAACTAGTATACAAAACCATAAATAATAGCTATAAACTTGGATAAATTGACAATCGCTAATAGAATTACGTTAGCGCCACCTAGCTACAAGGGATTGCCAAGTAGTCTAGGATTTAATAGAATATCGTTAATTGCATTACGTTAACGACACCTTGCTACAAGGGGATGCCAAGTAGTCTAGGATTTATAGATTCCACCAACCGAAAGCGATAAACACATAGGCATATAAGCATAGAACACCAAATCGAGCAATTATTCAAGTAAAGTATACAAAAACGTTTGTGGTTTAAGACTCAAGTATAAAGCATTTGGTTTGAATAAGTATGAAATGTCACCCCAAAACAAAAGATAGAAAACGGGGTATGAAGTTACTCACGTTCAAGTATAAAACTTGATCGGTAAAAGATGAATAACCGGATGGATGAAGTTTAACGAGCAAGGCCTAAATGACAATAAAATCTTGGATTTAGAATGGTTGTCTTGAAGATCTTTACATAAAATAATTGTTGCAAAAAGTAAACAATTAAAGTTCAAGGTTTAAAATGTAACTATTTAAGAATTTATAATAATAATCCTTTAAAAATGTAAGTTTGCTCGAAACCGGGTTAAAGTATCTAACCTTAATATTTACTTAACCAATGTTAAGTAATAAGGTGGGACAAATGCTAAAATGCAAGTTCCTTTGGGACAAAGATACTAAAACGGGTTTTTAACGAGTGTTCGGGTTGTCGATTCGGGTCTTGACAAATGGTCAAACCCAAAGTCAACTTTCCAACATATTAATTGTTATGAGATAACTCATTAAAATATACTAACACTTAACCAAGTATGTAGATCTATTGTTTAGAACTAACAATGCACGTTAAGAGAGTGTTCGGTTTTGTCGGTCCAAACTATGTGATGAGATCAAGTTGGATCCAACAATTCCAAGTACTTAAGAAAATAATTAAAATCAGTTTGTAAACTATTTTTAAAGAAATATACAAGTCTTGATAGCTAAAAACACACTTGTGTGTCTTAAGCGAGTAAAAGTCGGTATAGTTCGGTTTGGTTCGGTCTCCATCTCACAAATAGTTCATAGATGGTGTCTACATGCCCAAATATCATAGAACTTGTATATTGGTTTATAAATGAAGAAAACTTAAATTTTACAACTAAAAAGTTAACTACAAGTCTTTTAAGCAAAAGTTTCGGTTTAGTTCGGTTTCCATCTCCCAACGAGTTCATAGACGGATTCCATATGCTTAATATCAAAGAACTTGTAAAAATGATTTTTGAAACTCAAATCTATCAATAAACATGTTTAAACAACTATTTTAACAAAACTAGTAAACAAAAGTTCGGTTTCCGGTTTGGACTAGTTTCGGTTAAACCGAGGTTAGTCTTATACAAACCCACACCATGGAACTTGTAAATAAGATGAACAAACTAAAAAGGGTTAGAAGTTAGTCATAAGTGATATGTATAATAAGTTATGTGTTTGTAATTATATATCAAGAACACGAAATCCTCCATGAAGCCTTGCCTTATGACATTCGAAACTTAACCAACCGGAGTCGGTGAAGTAACAAATAAAGGAAACAAGGGGTGTGTATTATATATATGTTGTACCACCATATTCAAGTGTTAGTAATATTAGATGAACAAGTTAAAATGAAAGACTATAGTTAGTTGACCTTAAGAAATCAAAGTAACAAAATGTTGAAGATGAATACTTGGATTTGAGAGAGATTTTGGAGAAGATGAACAGCCAAAATGGTGTATGGAGCCTTGCTTTTATAATGGTAAGAGTATGGTTTATACAAATAGGGTAAAGATGCATGTGATGGTTGAAATGGTCAAACAAGTTTTTGGTAAATGACAATAATAGTCCCCAAAGTTTGGTTTAAGTCATTTTAAGGAGTTTTAAGGACCAAAAAGAATGTTTTCAAGACCCAACAAGTGTAAAACAATATTGTAACATAAAATCCATCATTTTGATTATATCATAAGCTTTGGTTTATAAAATGGGTCGGTTTACATGATAAACGAATACAAACGAGACCCGAAATTAACGAATGTCACAAAAATGAATTAATTAATTCTACATATATTAATGTTTCTAATTTATTTAAAATAATCAATTATTTATAGTTGTTGTTTATTTATGTATATAATTAAAGGAAAAAGTTAAAATGTAATGGGAGATAAAAATGAATTAATTAATGCAACATATAATTAATGTTTCTAATTTATTTAAAAATAACCAATTATTTATATTTTTTGTTTATTTATGTATATAGTTAGAGGGAAAAGTTAAAACCCAAAGGGACACAAAAATGGATTAATTAATGCTACATATATTTAATGTTTCTAATTTATTTAAAATAATTAATTATTTATAGTTTTTGTTTATTTATGTATATAATTAGAGGAAAAAGTTAAAATGCAATGGAAAATAAAAATGAATTAATTAGTGCTACATATAATTAATGTTTCTAATATATTTAAAAATCATCAATTATTTATAGTTTTTTTTATTTATCATAGATAAACAAAGATTATAAATAATTGATGATATTAAATAATTATTTAATATTATCAATTATTTATAATTTATGTATATAATTAAAGGGAAAAGTCAAAACTCAAAGAAAGACAAAATGAAAAATGTGAGAATGATTTATGGGAAAAAACCGCTTAAAATTTTAAAAAAAAAATGATAACTCAAAATATAAATAAAAAATGAAATAATTTTAAAAACTAAATGTTTCCTCCGCCATTCCCTTCCCAAAAAAAAACCGACGAAGACACAATGCTGAGAAAAATAACACAATGACAAAAATAAACAAAAAACACAATAACTAAAAAAAAGACACAATACATCACAAAATATAACACAACGTCGAATAAAATTTAGAACAATGTTGAGTAATGTAACACAATAACAAGAAAAAAGACAAAATATCAAGTAAAAAAGACTCAATCAATTACGAAAACAAACAAGAAAACAATGACGATAAAAAAAACAATGATCTTTTTATTCAACATTTTTTTTAGAACGAGTAAGAGGGTGAAATTTTTTTTTGTGTTTTTACTTTTTTCGATTTTTTTTTAAATTTTGAGTTATGATTTTTTTAGGGTTATTTTTATTGCTACAATATTTCTCATCACTCTCATTTCTGTCCTATTTGTAGAATACCATGACCTTATAATTAAATACACTTTTGAATTCATAATTTATAAAAATATTTTACATAAATTATAAAATTTTCTTGTGTAATTTTTTAACATTTAATACTTTTACTTAGTTGTCATTTTACTTGTCCTTCTGAATGAGATACAGGGGTAGAAGCCTGTGTTCTTTAATTGGAGATCCATATTCAATCTTCATAGACAACACTTTGAGTTGGGGGTATGAGTGACTCAATGAAGGAAGATTGTATCACTGTGATATTCACTTTAATCCTAGGGCTTTCGGGTTTTATCACAAGTAGGCATTCGGGCGGGTGAGTTTCTCCGGAACTGAAGATAGATTAAGGCGCTTAAGGGCTCCGCATGGCTGGGTTGAACCAGCTGGGGTGTATACGAAATACCTAAACAATTATCTGTTTGTTGACCGTTAAAAGAAATTATTATTTTACCTAGCCTATGACTATTCATTAAACAGCACACATTCAATTCAGGGGCTTAACAATTGTCATGAATTAAGTGATCACCTGCTGATTTTTCACTTACTCCTGTCCCATTTGTATTCTCGACATTTGTTAATAATGTTGCCTACATGTCCGTGTGGCACCTTGATTGTATGATATTGTCTCATGTTTTTTCTTACCGTGCCTCGCGCACCCATTTACTACTACCCGCAAAACTACACCCCAATGCTGGAATTATGTTCTCTCGGTAACTATGGTCCGGTTTTCAATTTATTCGTCGTTCAAACGAGCAATGTGTGTGACGAAAAGTACAACCATCGATGCACAAAGTACAAATCAAGGTAAACCTCTCTTTTTGTCTCTAAATTTAGCCCCCACATGTTAAAAGTTTGAATGGGTAAAAAGAAAACAAAATTGTTTCTCTCACAATTTCCATTTTATTTATTTTCTTTTATTATCTAATTCAAGTTTTGAACATCTTTTTGGGGTCACATTGACCCCATTAACATACCTTTGCATATGGGCACAAAGGTGAAAGGCCTCATTAGAGGCATAAAAAACATCTCCTCACAAATATTTGGTCAGTAAATCTATATTAATATTTTTCTTCCATTTACAAAATATTATATTTTGGAACAATGACATTGTGGGTGCAGAAGAAGAAAAAGAACAAGAATTGCAAATTGGACAGCCGACGGATGTGAAGCATATCGCGCATATAGGTGGTGATGGACCGGCGGTTGAATCTCCGAGCTGGGTATGTGTTAATATTATTGTTAATGTGATCTCGATGAAGATTTGATTTTTTTAAAGTAGTTTTTATTTTGTTGGGATTCAGATGAAGGGGTTTGAATCAAAAGATTCTCAATCCGGACCATTGGAGAAAAGTGGAGCCAAGGGAGAGGCTCCTAAACTCAAATGTGTTTCCGAAGGTTCGTGTAATCTATATGTTTAAGTCATCGAGAGACGTTTATTTCAGAATGAATAATATATTGAGAAATGCAAGATTGGATTTAACCATTCTATTGTTTTGTTATATAAATTGAATAAAATGCACGTAACATTTTCTACTTAATAGTTGTATGTATTTATTTAACTTGGTACAAGTTATTTAATAGAGACCTAAGGTTAAACATGCACTTTTATATTTATACCATCTCATCAATACAAAAATATCATCATGGTAATCTAGTGTATAACATTATGCAGATATAACTCGTAGGAAAGCCCGAAAAGATGATGCGTGTCACAGGAGTACTCGCAGTGTGGAGACATCCGTAGAGCTTCCGTTACTACCAAGGTCAACTAAAAACCGTCGTCGGTCAATGGACAATCATAATAATAATAATAATAATAATAATAATAGTAACAACAACATGGCTTCTGAGACTAAGGACTCGTCATCGTCTCAACCCCGACAACCAAGAAGACACCACCGGGGACCACGTCGCTCTCAAGATCAGAACACAGGTGATGATCCCAAGCTAGATATCCCAAAAAAGTCTTCACGGCGCATTAGAAAGCCAATAGGTGAAGGGCCAACACGATCATCTACTAAGTCGACTACAGATGATTCGGAGCTCGGATCGGATGACCAATGATGTATGAGGACGAATGTAGATTGTTAAGTTTTGTAACGAGTGTAATGAGAATGCAAGACAGTCGATATGACACGATGCGAAGTTTGGTCTCTTGTTTTGTTTTTTGTATAGCTTTTGTATCTTTACCTATGGAAACAAACATATTGTTGTACACTAACCTTCTTTAACGTCTGTTAACTAGGTTCATATATAAGCCATAAGCCCAACATTATTTTCTTGTTAGTTTCATGTCAAATCTTTTAAACATGCATAGTTAAACATGGTAAATTGTCCGGTTGTCCTATTATATATTGAAAAAAAACTAAAGTTTTATCTTATCACTCTTTATCTCATAACATAAATTGATTGTGTATTTTTATATAATTTTTTTTTATAGAAAGTTGAACATTAAGTTTCAAAGTCTTCACATCAGGAATAATATATAAAAAAGAATTGGAACAAAAAGGGTCTTAACACGTGTTTTAAAAACTCGTGAGGATACCACTCTCTAATTTTTTAAAAACTTGATACCGGTATCAAAAATGTTCGGTTCGATACCGGTACCGTAACCAAATATTCGGTAAATACCGCTACTGGTGCTGATCCAAATTTTCTTAAAAACTTGGTACCGGTACAAAAATGTTCGTTTCGATACCCAATATCGTTTTCTTATCATTAAAAGTTGTGTAGCATTTTCGATTGTTTTTTTGAAACTCCATTTTATGTTTGGGTTTATGGTTTTTGCACATTTTCTTTTTAGTTTATAAACATTTTTGTTGGGAAAACCCATCTTATGTTTTGGTTCATGTGTTATTGTGTTTCACACATCTTTTGAGTTTTGTTGCATCCCATGAACATAACCCATTACCACCCATAACTGATACAAACTAAAAGATACTTTGGCCTTAAGAAGAAATTAAAGTACTGTTTAATACAAATGGATCCTTAGACATGATCATGCAACAACTTCAAAACCTTCACTTCCTACTTCTAAACATTCATTTCATATACAAAAAGTGTATGCATTTGTAATAACTAATAACCTAATTACATATCTGCCTATAAAGTGGCCAACCAAACAAACATTACTAGTAATAAAGACACAACTTGATAACCTTGATAACCAATTAAACTTGAGGTACTAATATCATGTGGAAAAGCAGACTTGGGATTCTCAACCATCTTACACACCTTCAATTGACCCAAATTAATCTTAACAAATGACCGAAATACCCTTCCATCCAAACACAACTCATTGTTACCTTGCACCACAAGCTTCCTCCCAATCCTTGAAACAAACTCACTAGAAAATGGTAACCCCCCACTCAAATTATTATTCTTCAAATTCAACTCACTCAACATCTCCAACCTCTCAAACTCCATAGGCACACTCCCACTCAACTTATTATTATCAAGAGCCAAATAACTCAAATTTGACAAAAACACCCCTATCGACGACGGAATATCACCGAACAACCCTACATTCGACAACCCAATTGCACTCACACCCCTTAACTTTCCCCATATGTCAGGAATCACCCCTCCTAATTCATTCCCACTCATAAACAACCCCTTCAAATTACTCATCTCACCAAACACCAAAGGTACCCCACAATTTTTAAACTTATTATAACTCATATCTAAAAACTCCAAACTTTTCAACCCCTTAAAACTCGCCGGAATATTCCCTTCAAACATATTCCGGCTAAAATCCAACTTTATCAAATTCTTTAACTCCCCAATACCCACCGGAATATTCCCTTCAAACCCATTTCCACTTAAATCAAAAACCTTCAAATTCTTTAAATTTGAAATATTTTCCGGCAAGACTCCGGCGAGATTGTTACCGGAAAGTTTAACCTCTTCAAGATTCTTTAATAAACCAAACCCACTTGGAATCTCACCGGAGACATTACTTCCGGTGATCACCAACCGCCGTAACCCCGTCATACCTCCGATTGACCCACCCAACGACCCGAAAAGACCCCGGTTTTCTATAAAAACCATCTCTTCAATACCCGGTTCGGGTCGACCCGACCCGACCCGGATGAAGGACTGTACGGAAACGGGTCGGGTCGTGAAGCATTTGTAGAAGAAGAGTTTACGGAGGTAAGGAAAGGATGAGAGAAGATTCGGGTCGAAGGTGGTGGTAGTATTCGGGTTGCAAGGCGGGTTCGGGTTGTGATCCGAGACGTACCCGAAGTTGAGTTCTTGGATGTTGACTTGACCCGGGTCGGATTCGGTGGGTAAAGTGGTGTAGCCGCAAACGACGCCGTGTGGGGCGGACGAGCATAAGTCGTCCGGGAAGAGTGTCCGCCATGGGATGTCCGAGTTGAGTGACTCGAGGACTCGGTAGGTTGACTCCTGCTCTACCGAGTTGAGACTCGGTTGTGAGTTTGTTGTTGTGAGAAAGAGAGTGATAATAATAATAATATTTGGTGCCATTGAAAGTTATTGATTAATACTGATTGATGAAAGTTTTGGTAGAGAGTAACATTTATGGGACTACAGCATTAACATGCATATATGATATATCATATATGTGTATATATAGAGAGAGAGAGGGTATTTTTGTCTTTTTGTAAAATGGTAATGAGAGGATCACTATGGAAAGGTGGTGGCAGAGATTTTATCTCTGAATAAATCAAAGCAGAAATCTTGTGAAATGACGTAAATATCCCTGAGTATTGGGAGAGTTGAGAGTGGTTTGGTAAATTAACATGAGTAAGGTTAAGGATCCGTCAGTCCTAGAGCTATATACTCCGGCCACGACAAATGTGTTTAGACATGATGGTTGTTATAGTTTTGGCCCCTTAAGTTTCATGATTTGCATTTAAATATCACATATTTAACTTCTTTTACTTTTATCTAAACAAGAAATTAGAACATGGGCATTTAATGGAATGGTTTACTTGTTTATTGTGTTCGTTAAGAATATTGACATCTTTTTTTTTGTTAGTTTTGTTCACTTGTTTAGATTCTAAAAGAGCTTAATAAACGTGCATAAATGAGCGTAAATGAATGAACACAATGAATCTAAATGAATGCATATAAATGGATGTAAACGAACAAACATTGATGAAAATGAGCAACTGTAAATGAACAAGCTATAATGAATATGAATGAACAAAGAAAATGAACTAATGGTTGTTCATTCGTTCAATTCATTGAAGTTTGGTTTAAAGTTTGATTCGGGTAATGAGTTTATACATCATATGCATGATATGCTAATTAGTATTGCTATACATAATAAACAAATTTAAATAAATATGTGTTAATAAACAACGTAAATGAACAAATGTAAACAATCTAAATAAACGAACTAAACACGTGTTTATGTTCTTTTAGTTTAATGACTAATTTTTCATTAATGAACAAACAAAGATAAACAAAATTTCTTAGGGATCGCCCAGAGTATCGACGCATCAGAATATAATAATAAGACACATAGCGAAAACTAAAACAAGAACACGGGATTTATACATTGTTTGGTCAAAACACCCTATGTCCCACATACTGCAACTAGGGTTTATCTTTTATTAAATCAGTAAACAAATATACACAAACTTTTGGTCGAATGTTTCACCGTTATCATTAAACAAAAAGAATAATTAAAGGATAAAATATTATTTAACAAGAGTAAAAAAATATATAAAGTTTTAATAAAATTAGTTTTCTTTTTCGTGGAAGAACATTAAAAGGTAAAGAGAGTTTTGTCACAAGTTGTGTTAAATAATAAAACATGAGGTTAAAGTATAGGGTGGTGAAATGAAAATATATAAAGGTGCCGGCGGCGAGGGGACAATAAGACGCGAAAGCTTAAACGTAGTACCAACAAGGGCCGCCGACCTGGTCATTCCCCTCATTAAGACCTACGAGGTACAGTCAGTACTACTGTCTGAAAACAACCTTTCATTAAGGTAATTATGTTGTGCCCATGTGTCCTCTATTCACTGCTTACTTTTTGCTTCTTTGGTAAACCATTAATTTGTAATCTTATGTTTATACAAATTTCAAACAAACAAAGAAAGAAAATAATAGACCAACTAAATTTACTTTTTGGACATTGACTTTTGATATAGTATATAAGTAAAGTTCAAATTATATTATATTTATTTATAATAAAATTTAAAAATAAATATTAGACTATGTTGTGAGATAACTTAAGATAACTAAGTTATTATGTTACGTCCCTGTCATGCAAAATAATTATTCATTCATTAATTTAAGTGTGATAAGTTCTTTTACGAACGGCTAACGAATTCTTTAAATGAGTTATTGACTATTTTTATCACATCGAGATACGCTCGCCTTTCAATCCTGGGGAAATCCTTCACATAAGGCCAACGCCCGTGAACACTCGTCCCAAGGCACCACGGTGTAGTGAGATAAAACATGTTCAGTTCAAGGATCCAACTACTAAACGTTACCTACTCGTCTAGTCTGTCATCATCCATCACCTTGTGTCGCCGAAAGTAAATGATGGGGGGCATAATCAAACATGGGTCATATGAAACACCATCTCATTCTTACCACTCCACCATTAATGTGAGATTATTATTAGCCAGCTACAAAAATGTTGAATTATGAAAATCCAATTTTTTTTAAAGATATGACGATTATTTGGTTTATATTTTTATTTTGTTTTTTTCGGTAACATATAATTAATCTTTTTCCTAATAATGTTTAATGCCGTTAAAAAAAAATCTAATAGTGTTTAGTAGTTTCTGAATAAAATATAGTAGATTAGCAGGGGCCTTTTTTATAATCAGTTGAAAACAGATGAGAAAGATCTATATCATAGCCTCAATAGGTTTAGGGATTGAAGATACAATGATGGAAAAAATATGATTTGAGAGAGTTTAGAAATGTGTCAAATGACTAATGACAAATATGTTTTATTTTTATTTATTTTTTAGCCTAGTGTTAGCTTGTAACTCACGTTTACACCTTTTGTTATATTTTATTTTAAAGCACTCCATTTACTTATTTTGAGTTATATGATGGAGGTAGCAACAAATGGTCATGAACGGTATTAGGGATTCCAGACATTGTAAAGAAGTTGTTTGATGATCATGGGTTTTGGTTTGACGATTGATGATCTCAACAAATGATAAGTGGTTTGTGCAAAATGAGAGGTCAAGGCTATCACCCACACACACCAATTCAATAAAACTCAACATATATCTAGAGTACTCAACGAAACAAGCACGGAGTATTTAGATGAGTTGTTCACACACTTTGATTGTTAGAGTCGAATGGCTTCGGCTTAAATATGCGAAGCATCTTGGTCAAATTGAGGATGCGCGAAAATGTGATTGGCGGAGTTCACTTGGCCATTCAATTGATGAGCTAATTCTCATATTTATCAAACCTAGCTTGCTGACCAAATAATTAAATCTCTTTTCGTCCAAAGCATTGGCAACAAGCTGGTGATCAATGGAAACGAAATGCATGTATATACTACTTTTTTCCACTTGATCTTTGATGAAGTGCTACGATAGACACCCCATCGTAATCAACCGAATCAATATCAACCGAATTTCCGCTGCATCTCACAGGGGAACCTCACTAGTTAAACATAATGATACGATATAACATATTCTCGTTACTTTTTTAAACAGCAATATTACGATCAACATACTTCCGTATTTTTATCAACAAAACCAACCTGTTAGAAAACAAGTTTAAACGTTCACATATCCCCAAAGAACTCGCGGCAAACATTGATTTTGATTGCGAATACATGACAAGTTCAATTAAGTACGAAACCATTAAATACAGGTGTCTAAATCTAGCAGTATCTGACTGCTATTCCTTTAATATTTATTCCCAAAAATGATTAAAAGAAAATCGGAACCTGAGGAATATTGTCTTATGTTGACTTGAGTGCTTTAACTGCTTTCTCAGCTGCATCATCAAGATCTTCTGCTGTAATCAATGTCATTCCACTCTCCTGTGTCATCGAATCATAACACGTCGATTATTATTTAAAAAAATGCGAGACCTGACCCGTTTCATAACCCTTAAAAGATTCTTTTTTGACCCAAACCCGTCTGACCCGTTAAGGATTACAATGATCAAGTGATCACATTACCTTGAGAATTCTCTTTCCTTGGTCAACATTTGTACCTTCAAGACGAACGACCACAGGTACTTTCAATGAAACCTGGAACAAAGTTTATTCAGGTGTTAGAAATAATATATGTGTTACTAAAATTAAACTCATCAAATCCGAGTGAAATTGTTCTATTAAAAGTTTTAATAGAACTAGGGGTGTCCTCGAGATCAGCTTGCTAAAAGCTCGAACTGACCTAAGCTTAAACTAGCTCGAGCGTAAAAATAAGTTTCTTCAGAAAACAAGCTTAAGCCTGAGCTTACTCCGCAAAGCTCGAAAGTCAAGACGAGCATATTATTCATATTAATATTATAATTTAATTTAATTTAATAAAATAAACACATAACAGCTATATTTATGTGTCCAAATGAAAATGAAAGAGTAAATTACAACTTTAGTCCTTTACAAATATAGCCAATTCTGCTTTTCGTCCTTAAAACTAACATAATTACAAATATCTGTCGAAGTCCATTATTTCGGTTATATCTAGTCATGTGTTTTGCACATGAGGGCATTTTCTTACTTTCACCCTTTAAATGACTATTTGTGTAATTAGCTAATTCTAAAGAACGGAAACTATAACTAAATAATCAATAGATAATAAATATAAACATGCCGATCATGAGCTAAGCTTGAGCTATGAATGTAGAGCTCGAAAAGAGCCGAGCTCGTTTACACCCCTAATTATCGAACTACGAACTATTCAAGGGAAATACTATCAAAATGAAAGAGCTTGCTATTGACTTACATGTTTAGCAGCATTAACAATCCCGCTAGCAATGACATCACATTTCATAATCCCACCAAAAATATTGACCAAAATTGCTTTGACTTTATCATCTGAAGTCAAGATCTTGAAAGCTTCCACAACCTGTTTCATTTATTTCCTTTTAGTATTTACAATCTGTTCAGAATCCATCAATCAACAAAAATTAATAACTTTGAAATTAAAATTACTTACCTGTCCTTCAGAAGCATTCCCACCAACATCCAGAAAATTGGCGGGAGTTCCACCGTGTAGTTTTATAATATCCATGGTGGCCATTGCCAACCCTGCACCATTCACCATGCACCCGATTTCACCATCCAAACCAATGTAATTTAAATCTGCTTTTGCAGCTGCCACCTGTCAAAAACAATTGTGTGTAATTCATTTCAGATTAACATGTTGCAAATGAACCGAACAAACACAAACAGGACATGTCTGTGTTCATTCGTTTAACTTTAACTGAACAAACAATCGAGCACGAACAGTTAAACAAAAGAAGTTTTCTTGTCTTGTCCATGTTCGTTCGTTAAGAAAACAAAAAAAGTTTTCTTGGGCTAAAATAGAAGTGTGTCTCAAAAATTTAAGGTGTCTATATAAACGAACGAACTTATACAAACGTAAACTAACAGACATAAACAAGTGTAAATGAGCGAACAAGACATATGTTCATGTGTTTTACTAAATGAACAAAAAAAATACATTCATGTTCGTTCGTTTATCAAATAAGCAAACTTCCCGCCAAGCGGTTCCCTGAACGTTCGTTTCGTTTACAGACTTACGTGTCATCATTTAGAAATATAAAGTGTCAATTCTGGTAGGATCAAGCTGTGTGCAGTAATAATAACAGAGACTACACTAATAACAATAATAATAATAATAATAATAATAATAATAATAATAATAATCTACTTTAAATGAAAATGCTGTAAAAGCATTTAATGCTTTCAAGTTGTGAGCAATTACCCGACCATTGTAATTAGTTTATTAACTTTTGATGTTCCATTTGATACATTTAGAATTGATTGTTATGACCTACGAAACTCGAAAAGAAGCGAAAAGACTAGTTCAATCGGATCTGACCCAGACCCATTTTTTAAACGACCTATTTTGATACCCGTGCATTCTGCCACTTTTATTTATACCTCACGAGGATCCTCTTGTGTTGGATCACGAAGAGCAAATATTTCTTTCTGGCGGTAAGCAGCATTATCATCAAAATTTAACTTAGCATCAGCAGCAATCAATTTGTTATCAGAAGTCTCTGCAATGGGATTGATCTGGAAGAGGGTACTTGAAATTAACAACAAAAAAATGGGGTTGCAAAGAACTTTATAAAAAGTAACTTTTTTAAGTAGATTTAATGCTGACCTCCAATTGTGTGCAATCGGATTCACGGAAAAGATTATACAACTTCTTTACTTGTTCGATAGAAGCTTGCTTGTCAGCTACTTTAGGAGCAAGACCCTCTACAACCTTAGCAGCATCTTCATCTGTAATTCCTTTGAAAACATCAATAGGCACCTGTAAGAATAAAGTGTAATGGGTTAATATATGATAAAAAGTATAAAACCCTCCATAGTATAAAGATATGGAATCAAGAAATACTTTTATAATCATGTCCGGAAATTTCTCTGCAAGGTCTTCAATGCTGGTTCCTCCCTCTCGGCATGCGATTATAAGCTGAAAAACAAAAGATTCAATAAGTAAAACAAACATATTGATACCAATACCAATACTAATGCTAATAATAATAATATGAGGCTTACAGGACCAGCAGTTGTACGGTCAAGAGTGATTGCAAAGTACATTTCATTCACTAGTGACACCTTTTCACACAAGTAAACCTGCATAAATGAATATATACATTCATTTTTATGTCTAGATTGTAACTCTTCAATAACATTTGATTAAAGCACACAAAATCAGCCAATGGTCATACCATATTAGCAAGATATGAATAAAAATATAAGTAATGCTAACCTTGCAGACAACTTTTCCTTGTGGACCAGTTTGTTTAGTGACAAGAGTCTGTCCAAGCATCTTCCCTACAAAAACGTCAAAAATAAGATCAAACAACCTAAATTCTAATGATTGCATAACTAGTTAAATATGTCAAACTCAAAAATGAGTGAAAACGATAAAAAATCATACCAGCTATCTCTTCAGCCTGTTCGGTTTTGACAATGTGAACACCACCTTGAAGACCACTTGTGAACTTCCCTAGACCCCTTCCACCAGCAAGGATTTGGCTCTTCACCACCAACTGAACCAAAAAAATCAGCGCCACTTATTTAAAACTTCAACTTAATTTCAATATTTATTCCCAATAAGCACCAAAGAACAAGAAACAAGTTGAACCCGCTAAAACAAATGAAAATTAGAAAGATTATTCATGATAAATTACCTCCTCATTTGGGAATGTTGATTGTATAGCTTTTCGTACTTCTTCAACAGAAGAAACAACAACACCTTTTGGTACATTAATACCAAACTTGCCCATTAACTCGGCTCCCTGTTATTAAAACTCTTCATCAGTAAACAATTATAACTGTAAAGAGGTGTCACTGTGTGAATGAAACATGCATCTTAAGAGATAAATGCAATGTAGACATTGGTGTGTTTATAATTATAAGATAGTATCATGATCCTACAATAACTCACAACAGTCCAAATTATCACAAAACTTTTAACTAAACAAACTACAGTTATTGCATTCTTATGTAATGACTGCCAAATGTATACATCTGGTAGCTAGAAACAATAATTGATTTGAACATACAAAAGTCAAAACCATGAATTAATTTTCTCAAACAAATATCAAACCCTAACTCTCCATGTTTTATTAATTTCACACGTCATCCATCAGATCATGCGACGATTCTACAAAATAACTGGGCAGAATTCATTGAGTTAATCTTTTCGTTTAAACAAAATAACTGTTTTACTTTCAATCACTTGTAATTTGTTTCAAAGTGATATAAACTCAAAATTCTGTACGTTGACTGATTTCAAATTCTGTACAAACTAAACTATATTCGGCACGCATCTTAAGAGACAAATGCAATGTAAACATAGGTGTAATTATAATTTTATAATTTATAACAACAGTCCAAATCATCACAACATTTTAACTAAATAAACAATAATAATTACATTATTATTATGTAATGACTGTCATATGTACACGTCTAATTTCGAACAACCTAACAATAATAATAACTTTGACCACATAAAAGTCAAACTCACGATTCATAATGTTCTCATACAGATATCAAACCCTAAGTCTAGTCATAATAATATTATTAACCAGGACCTGATACTCGTGAATATTGAGACGACGGAGCTGCTGTTGCTGCCATTTTCCGGCAACGTTGAGTGACTTGGATGCGAGTTTGTTGAACATCGTGTGAGTGAGATCTGTAACAGAATAATAATAATATTATTATTACGACGATTAGTAAGTAATAATAATATGTAGATCGAATCGGTGGGTTATTAAACAGAAATCACAAACCCTAATAATAATAATAATAATAATAATAATAATAATAATAATATCAAATGGGCCGCCGGAGAGACAGACGACTGACCTGTTAGTTGTTAGCGTTGTCCTTTTTATTAATTTCATTTTTTTATTTTCGAAAGGAATACTCGCTTAAAGGCACGATAATTAATTCGGTAACGTAAAACCAAATATTCAATTAGTGAACGTTTATCATCACCCGGTGTTGTCGAAACCAAGTCCCTACATTGCCACTCTATCACAAACGTATTAGCATCCCTATAGTTAATACCAAAACATAGGATTGTGGTGGATTTGTGGTGGATTTTTGCTGGATGGCGTCTGCAATGTGAATTTAGTTGTTAAAATTGAATGTTAAAATGTAATATTATAAGCGAATCCCACATCAGCAGTGGACGGGAGATATTTTTGGTTTATAAATAAATGTCTCGCATCTTAATCACCAACACGTTTTGGGTTTAATGATAATGGACGAAAGGAGAGCTCATAGTTAAGCATGCTTAGCTAGGAGTACTAGCAGCCAACAAGATGGGTGACCTCCCAGTAAGTCCGAGAGTACTCAGACATGGTAAATATAAAGAATATTAAATTTAGGATATTATGTATATGTCAAATATCATAAATTTACTACTATTTATAATAAAATAAGTAAAGATTAATATAAATAAGAGAAATACGTTTTTAAATAAAAAAATTAAAGACTGTTAGTCATTTAGTAAAAAATTGATATTTATTCTCTAATATTAAAGATATACGAGTTCTGCTTTATTTTTTAAGCTAAACTTGGTTCAAGTTTACTGACTAGATGCAATTCTGACTGAGGTTGACCAACTTTAATAACTTCTTAGCAACTAGGCGGAATTAAAGAAACTCACATTGGCGACATACCTTGTAGCGAGTACTCGGCCTTGGAAACCTACTTTTACAGCGTTGCAAAACGGACAATATTGGTGGTGTGAGGGTCTGAGGGTAAAATAGTAATTTCACCTACTCCATGCATAATAAAACCTCGAGGTCGATGGGATCAAGCATAGTGATCCCTCTTTAAATTTCGCTATTACACGCATAAGTCATTCCTCGTTTGACTATCAACGGATTACTGAGAGGACCCATATTCAACAACTCCAACAGGTTCATCCATCAGGGGAAGTCATACGATACAACATCCCCTGCTAATTTCAATAAAAAATAAACAAGTTACTAATCGCCAACCGTATTTGAATAACAAGTAGAATTTGAAGCAAATAAAAATAATCTTGTTTCATGTTTTCTTCAATCAAAACCACATCCATTTTACAATTTTGACATCGAAAAAATACGGAAAAAAAGTATTAATAAACACTCCACGTTGAATTATTAATGGATATAGTGATCATATCAATTGTTTCGCCAGTTAAAAAAAATTTAATAGTTTATTCGCCATTATTCACTATGAGACGATACAAGAACTCTTAACAAACTTTATAATGGTGTTGCTTCTTATACGGTGTAATTTCAACTAAAAATATATCGATTTCTAGGTTTTGCATTTGATTCTAATTAATGTTAAGGTGTGTTACAACAAATTTATACTTTTAATTAAAAGGTTATAAATTTTTAAGTTTATATATATATATATATATATATATATATATATAGGTATTGGATCATTTCAGAAGTTTTTTTACAGCGAGAATATATATATATATATATATATATATATATATATAGGATGAGTATCATTACAGAACTGTTAAATTATTTAAGAACTTGAAGGAACCCTTAAAAAACTAACGTTTTTTTATAAAAAAATTTGTATGTTAATGTTATTTGAATGAAGTTTTATCATTTTTTTTATATCTATATGTACGATTACAATTTTGAAAATTAGTTTTTATACATATCTATGTTTTGTTTTACACCTATGTAAATTTTTAGTACATAAATTTTACACATATGTAAACTTGTGATTAATATATGTAATCAAAAATTTTTATATAAAATATGATAAAACTAATATTAAATAATGTTAACATGCAAAAAAAATTAAAAAAATGTTTTGTTGTTTAGAGTTCCTAAGAGTTTCTAACTTTTTTAGAGTTTTTAAATGATACTAACCCTATATATATATATATATATATATATATATATATATATATATAAGTAACGCTTTATTTCAAGATAAGGTGACTTGTTTCATGGATGGGATCTTGATTTTATCCTTAGGAGATGTTTAGAGGTGAGTGTTTGCATATTAGATACTTTAGGATAGTAACACGTGTTACACACGGGTGGAAAATATATAAAACTTTATATAGGTGTGTATATTTTATATTTTAATGAATTGTAAATGCCATATTTATGAAAAACGGATAATTTTACATGAATTATAAAACACTGCATTGTTGTTTTAATTCAAATAAGAAAATATACGAAAGGCAAACAGAGAATAATGACAAGTTATGTTTTTTTTATAACTTATACCATGTGTCTAAAAAGACATTAAAATAAAACTTAACCATCTAATGAAGTCATATGTTATATCCTCAAAAAAAACATCCAAAATTAGGCATGAATAAACTGTAATACACGGTCGAAATATATACCAAAATGCGAATATAAAAAGATGTTTATATATTTGAGCATTATGTGATTATTAAAATGACATCAACAAATCGATTTACATGAATCTTAGTTTTTTGAATGAATTTGCTCGGGAACATGAGAGTTTCGAGATGAGTTGTACTATCGTTAAGAAATCAAAATATTGGTTGGTAGTTTGATGAGTAGTTATCACCAATTTATATGGAAGATATGAGGGATGACCCTGGCTTGACAGGGTTCGAGTCCTGATCTCACCCGGTTTTACCGGCTCCTCGCTGTCGTACCATTTGGCGGGCGTGGGGGTCGGGTTTTATCCGGTGAATCCCTCAATAGGTGGACCGCTAGGGGCTCCGTCCGGACTAGTGGCCGGCTCGGGCTACCTTTAGCCAATGGGGGCCGCGTACGGAGTACTCGGTGTTACTTAATTGGTCGTTCAAAAAAAAGTTATACAAGATTATTAAATTATTATAAACTAGGTTACTAACCCGTGTGCTACACGAGTGAAAATTAAGAAATTCGTTAAGAAAGCAAATCTGATTATATATTTCAATATTAAATTAGTTATTTAAATATTACTTATAAAAGGTCTTTTTATAGCTTCATACAAGATTTTTTTAATTTTTTATTTACTTTGATAAAATTTTGCATGTAGGTAATTAACATTATAAACACTTATATTTGACCAATGAAAAAAATTAATGATTTATTATGGCAAGTCATTTTCAAATGGCAACATTATTTATAATTGCAAGTCATTCTCAAACAGCAATATAATTTGAAACATATATAACTACAAATAGTGATATTACATCGTAAAATGATTACAAAGAAAATTTAAAACTATAATACATAAACTTTCAATTACATGCTTCTTATATAAATTACATGATTAGAGAAAATAATATAATTAGAGAAAATAAGAAATTTACTTTTATACTTACAGAAACTAATTAGAGTCTTTTAGTGCTAACAAATCAAATAAACAAAAACATAACCAAAGTTTTAGTAATAAAAATAACGAATTCACAATATCCATCTATAAGACTATCCCAGCCATTGTTTCCTAGCCACACATGTTTTTATAGGTATTTCAAATTTATGAGGATATTTCAGTAGATATTTTTGGCTTGATTTCACAATATCCATATGCATAAATACTTCACTCTCCATAATAATAAAAATTAAGGTATACATGTGAAGCTCCCATTTATGATAAATACTTCACTCTCCATAATAATAAAATAAAGATTATTTGAGCAATGCGTGCATATTGTCTGTGAAAAAAATGAATAATGATAATAGAAAATGCATTTATGATTCACAAATCACAAATATGTAAAATCCTTGTATACAATATTTGAAGATTTTTCTACAGTTTTTTCATTATAATTTTTCTCTGATATTAATAGTTTTAGATTGCCGTTATTTTTACTCAAAAGATAATGAAATATATAGTTGCTCATGCAAGAAACTGTATATCTCAAAAACAAAACAACTACAAATAAAGTGTCATTGATTCTTATATAAATAAAGAAAAGAGTATATTCAATGACTTTGTCTATGATCAAACTTTGCAAATTTGTTAAAACTTTTTATATAAAGAATCTTTGTTCACAAATATTTAAAAGACCTCTTTGTATACAACATTTGAATTTTTACCTAGTTTTTTTTTCATATTTATCCAATATTAATAGTTTTAGGTTGTCTCTGCATACTAATTAATAATAATGTAACATCCTACTTTCAGTTATTATAATAAAAATAAATTTCGTTATTTTATAGTGGGTCGTTATCGGTTAAATAAATAGAATACGAGTTGGGCCAGTGCTGGGTAAATGAATATGGGTTATGGACTTGGGTTAGGAAAGAAAGAAGGAAAGACCATGGGCTTAAGCCCATGATCCATAAATATATAAACCCTTAATATCCATTTAATCCTCATTCACACATATTTCATACACCACCCAAAACACACACTTAAGATTTCTCTCTAGTTCTTCCTTATCTCTATCCGAAATCAAGAAGGAAACCGAGCACCGATCCGAGGTAACGATAGTTTAATATTGTATGAGCTTAACCCGTTAGATAAAGTTGCGAAACAACGAGCCGACACCGTTAAACCGTTTAAATCACGAGATCCGGGTGGAATCGGGTATAAACCGAACCCATGATGAGCTTAGGGATCACCCTACCTCAGATCTGGATCGAACGGGGCGAAAAACGGTGAAAAACGAGTTAAGAATCGTTTTTCCGGTGAGTTCGGGTTTTTCCGGCGGCTTTCCGGCAATGACGGCGCCGGAAAAGTAATACGAGGTTAAGGGTATGTCAGGGAAACATTCCCTGACCTAACCCTAGTTCGCTAACGGGAATTTAGCGAATTAAGGGTGATTCGTTAAGTAGATTTGCTGAGGAAAGATAACGAACTAGCCTTAGTTCGTGTCCTGATTCGTTAAGTAGATTCGCTAAGGAAAGATAACGAACTAGCCTTAGTTCGTGTCCTGATTCGTTAAGGAAAAGATAACGAATTAACCCCCCCATTTCGTTATAGCCATTCGTTAAAGGAGATAACGAATTAGAAGGTCCAATTCGTTACTTGAACTGATTCGCTATGTGGACTGGTTCGTACAAGGACGGATTCGTCAGAGGTCCAGTTCGTTAGAGGGTTCAGTTCGTTACAAATGACCAGTTCGCTAAGATAAGTCAATTCGTTAAAGACTGAATAACGAACTAGAAAGTTTAATAAAATGACAGAACAGTCCCTGGACTTAGAGAAAGAATGAATTAATTACAATTCATCCCTTGAACTTTTAAGTAACATATTATTCAATGATTCAAAATGCTAATGGAAAATGTGTTAAGACAGTTAATGGAAATAAAATTTTCCCAAGCTGACATGGCAGCTCGACCCCAGCCAGGGGCTCTGCCCCTTGGACCCTGTTAGGGGCTGCCGCCCCTAGACCCCGCTGCCAGGGGCGCTGCCCCCGGACCCCCGTTCGTTGTGGGTTATATAAAGATAGATATACAACATGAGTAGTAGTAGTTAATTGATACATGTAAATATTATACAGTTAGCCGTGCACAGCTCAAGAAGGGAATAACGATTAACGGAGAGCGTAACAGGATTCAGGTGAGTTTCTAGCCCCATTTATGTGTTATGTTTTCGGGGCTGTGTGCATACTCAATATGTTTGTTAATACGCTTATCCTAAGAGATAAGTGTATGTCTTATGTGAATAATGTGAAATGTATGAATGATTGCTTGATGGTACGTGAACGATCTTCGGATATTGCACGTACTGTCGGGTTGTAACGCTATGTATGAGGTAAGTATGATATGTATGCTTATATGTATGAACGTGATAAAGTTAATAAAAGAAGGAAATGATGGCTGTATGGTTGTATGGTTACGAAAAGGGTACCGAGCCCTAATAATGCTCGAGGTATGATGTATGGTTGTATGGTAACGAAGAGGGAATCGAACCCTACTAATATTCGAGAACTAGGGAACCGAACCCTACTAATATTCGAGGAAAGAGGGTACCGAGCCCTAATAATACTCGAGGAAAGAGGGTACCGAGCCCTAATAATACTCGAGGAAGGAGGGTACCGAGCCCTAATAATACTCGAGGAATGTAGGGCGTAATGCTCTTTATAACGTAAGATATGAAAGTAAGTTAATACAAAAGAAAGTATGAAAGTATGAATGAAAGAATATAAGTTTATGTGTATTGTATAATGTATGATTAACTAGAACTCACTCAGCGTAACTGACTTTTAGTATGCACGCAGGTGAGTAGGATGAGGCAGCTCGCTTGAGGAGACACGTGGCATTGAATAAGAGGCTAGCATCGGAAGACTCAAGACGTTTAAGTTTAATGTTTTGTTTATTTTGAAAGACAAGATGACGTTTTAAGACAAGATGTGTTTTGTTATGAAATGTTTTATGAAAGCTTTTATATTCCGCGAATGTTTTAATTAACTCTGATATTTAGAACTGCGTTTATGAGTAAATCCAACAGGAAAGTAGGGCTACCGGTAACGGGGCCTTACAAATAATAAAATAACCATTTACACTTCAAATTGACTAAAATTCTCATATTACTCTTGTAAAGCACCTCGACCAACAACAACAATTGACTAAATTCATTTCAGGTCATTAGTCTTTGAATGCTACTGTCATGGTCAAAACTGCTCTTATCCATGTTTCGTAAATCTATTAACAAACTTTAAACTTGCAAACTTTAAACACTATCTGCAGACCACCTCACTTGATTGATCCAGCAACAACAAATAACTTTTCATTTGAAATTATGAATAACCAATTTCCATATCGGCACATATCATCCTTTAATCCAATCTGAAAACTAATCAATCGCGTATTATGTACATTTACTGCATCTGGAATTTCGCTAAATTGTAGATCTCGCACCTGGAATCGCTGAAGGGTTTCACAAACGTGAAAAACCAGTTGACGAATTCTAAAACTCTCTCCAACATCTAAGTACATTATCTGAAAAAACCAAAATATTAGTATTTACTCAACTTATAATCAAACAATTTATTAAATAATATTAGTATATACAGAAACTTTTATGTTTTAAAGATATATAGGTCTATATAGTAAATTTCTCACTTTAGAAAACGATATAACTTTTTATATAAATCCATATTTCTAAAATATCATAAGATTTTTGATATAGAAAACAACTATGTATGGTGAGTTTATATAGGATACTTAGTGGTTCATCAGTCATCCTAGTTCTAAGTAAAAGTGAAACAAAATGGTGATAAGTTACCTGCCCTAACTTCTTATGGAAGATTCTAGCAAGATTCAGGGATGTGAATGCCACATCATCATTAGCCTTCATGTTTGAAAATTTGAGAAGGCACCTTCGTTTTGTTGATGTATAGTAATTATTTATTAGTTAACTCACCAAAATTTTACCAAGTAGTGTCATCGTTCCAAAACCAAACATGTTTCCTATAACACAGAGAGACAATAATAAGCATATTAAACCCAAAGTTAATCCTGACCAATAGTCAAAAACTTGAATGTTTAGAATTAGAACATAACACTTACCCAAATACCTTTCTGTTGTATCAATTGGTGACAAAGAAATAGATTTCCTGCAACATAAACAAACCATGATCAACACATGATGTGCATAAGACAAACAAATAGTTGCAAATATAAATTGAAAATTGATAAGAATCTGAACACAAAACAGTAACTAAAGTAAAACAACACTTTTAAACTTATGAAGATTCTATTTACTAAACATGGAATGTTTTTCAAATTTGATTAATGTAATTCAAAATTTAGAAAACTACCAAAGATATATGTAATGTAACAAAAAAATTAGGAAATGTCAAACCTTAATTATAACAAATTACTTTTTTTGATAAATAATCACAACTAATATTGAAACCGTTTGAATAATGGGGAAATGTTAAACCTTACTTTTAACAACCCTTTCTTATTAATTCTATTAAATTAAAATTTAATTCAATTAAATGTATTAAGGAATATTGAAACGGTTTTTTTATACAATCCGTTTAATATTAATACCATTTTAATCTATAAAATATTAGTTTATGTATTAACAAAACAACATAATTAGGGTTTAATATAACGTTGACATTTAAAAAAATAGGGTATACAAGCGAACAAATCCTAGAAAATTAACCTTAAGTCATAGCTGATATAATTCATGTTTACAAAATTAGAAATTAAGTTGACTACGAATTCAAATTTCGAATTTGAAAAGTTGTTTGGTATTATTAATGATATGAATCAATACAAATCAAGATAATATCATTGTAATTTGGAATCAATTACACATTAAAAATTTAACAAATACCAAAATTGAAAATATGAAACAGTGATACATTAAAAATTTAACAATGACACATATAATGTAATTGAAATTGAAATATGCAATGAGACATATAATGAAGTATAAATTAACTAATAACCATTAACTATTAACCATAGGAAACATAGAAATTATCAATTATAAATATCAACTAACATTAACAATTAAGATTAAGAATATAAAATACTAACCTAGGTAAATTACACATACCTTAACGAATAATATAACTAACCTAGGTTAATTAAACATACTATCCTAACAATATAAGATACTAACCGGAAAAAACATCGATTGACGACAGGGCAACCGTCGAAGTGAAGATCTGATTAACAATCGACATGGATCTACTGAAATCGTTTCCGGGATGTAATCAGATCAATGATTCTTTTCATATAATTGAGTATTCCGTTTAACCAGTATCGCCCTTATTTAGACGGATGATGGTGTAAATTGAATATGTCGGGTGCAGAACTATCATTGTCCGATTGAGATGAAGAATTATCATTGTCCGATTGAGATGCAGAATTATCATTGTCGGATTGAATTGAGAAATAATAGCCGATGGTTGATTTTGTTGATTAGGTAAGGTTGAGTATAAAGGAAATGATGTAAAGAGGTTGAAAGGATTGAAACTTAATAACCGGTAATATATTGAATATTGAATTAAATGAATACATTAACTATTTTAAGTATTAGGAATAGAATTTTTTTTTGATTTATTTAAATTATAAGAAAAATAGAGAAGTGAAGGATAATTTTGAAAGGATAGAAAATCGTCCAATAGGCAAGGGGCATGTGACAGTAAACTCATTTGTTTTAATATATAGTAGGATTCTATTAATGACACAATAGCAGTGTGAAGTAATTGTCATAAATTATTTTATAGTCAACTAAAAAATCAAACAATATTAATTATAAGCGGGTTTTGTGAGAAAAGTAGCAGTCAATGTTTTCAGACACGGATCGAGTATCGAACCGAATGCCTTACCATGTCATAGTTTAGACCAGATGTTGAACTGAGATAAAAAAGTTGTCATGTGTTTTCCCGAACAAAATAAGGTCTGGAGAACTGTAATGCACGGCTGAATATATACGAAAATGCGAATCTAATAAGACGTTTATGTAATTGAGCCATATGTGATTATTGAATTGGTATCAATGTTTCGATTTGGATGAATCTTGGGTTTTGGAATGAAATTGCTCAGGGAATACGGAAGTCTCGGGATGAGTTGTACTGATGTTAAAGCAATCAGTATATTGGTTGGTAGTTTGATGAGTAGTTTTATAAGATTATTCAATTGTTTAAAATTATATTAATGACTGAGTGTGAAGTAATTATCATAAAATATATTATAGTAACCTTAAAAATCAAACAATAGCAGTCAAATTTCCAGACACGGAGCGAGCATCGAACGGAACGTCTTACTGGGTCATAGTTCGGACCGAATGTTGAACTGGCTGACGTCATAATTATTTAAAAAGAATCAAATATTAGATAGTTCAAAAATATTAAAGGTCAAATTTGTTAATTTATAATATGAATCTAATTTTGGTTTTATGGTTGAAGAAATGATACTTATATATGTTAAATCAAGAAATCTAACACAATTACCATTTAATTGGAATTGGAAAACATGTTTAGTTTCAAACATGATGTCTTTGGTTAATAGGAAATAGATGGCATGACATTACTTTGCATTATGGAGACTCTAAAATACGGAATATTATATAGTAGTTAGGATTTATAATAGGAAATAGATGACATGACATTACTTTGCATCTTATATGGAGACTCTAGTTGAATGTCATATGGACAATAGTCTTATTATATAATATATTGTTCCCGATGGATGGAACTAACTTTTGAAAATGTTGATTGATCTTGTGCCTAACATCTCCGGCGTATTGCTGCTAAGGCCGGAAACACGTGGTTCTCCGGAAAGTGCTGTCAATGCTAGGTAGAAAACGGCGTCCGTCACTAAGTTAGGACTTAGGAGACGACGAGTTCGGGACCTAACTGCCAGTTCTGCAAATTCAAGGTAAGTCGATTGAACCACCAAAACCTCAACATTCTTATTTTATGTATAATAATAATAATAGTCTTTCAATTTATTATTGTATCTGCTGCGTGCGGTTTTTCAAAGAACCTTCCCATTGTCTATTTGACTTCATTGAAATGTCATGTCCAAGATCGATTGATTGTTTGGCTTATCGGTTGTGCGAGCCCTAATTTTCGGTAATGGGTAAGTTTTACATAGTCTTTTGTTTTCAATTTATAATTTGTTGCATCTCTAATCTAAATTGTTACATTTTGTAGTCTCTTAATTCAAATTATGGTGTCAGTACACAATGCAGGTTAACTGAATTTTCTTGATTCCCATTAATTTTGCATTTACATGTCTATTCATTTTGTCTTTTTATGTTATACAGTGTTGGGTTTAATCTTGACGGGTTCTTTACGGGTTACCGGAAACAGGTCATGGGTCCTTTGATGGGTCATAACAATTTGCATGTTAAAGTTTTGGTCAAGAGGTTGACCGAGTGTTATGGAAGTGTACGTGTAAAGCAAGTTGCATGCAGAGTAGTGGACCGTATTAGTAGGACTAGGTTGTTTATTTGTTTTCTATTTAAGTGCATGTACTTAGTTGTTTTGGATAATGAATAGAGTTGCATTCCAAATATCATTGTTCTTTCTTTTCTATAGTTCACGTACAAACTCTTGAATTGCTTTGTGTGTGTTATATTTGGGGCCTGAACCAACATACAGATTGTGAATAAACAATCTAATAATAAGATAATTTGTTTAGTCAATGTTTGTTTTCTTTGAAATTAAGTCTGTCACAACGGTTTCTTTTGCTATTATCTTATTTTGTATCTCACAAAGATATTGATGAACAAGTGTTTTCATCATTGACGGAATCGTACAAACAGTTCCTTATAGTTCTAATTTTTAAGTGAGTTTTACTATCAAAAAAACAAAGACAGAATCTCATGCTTTTGGTTCTTTTTTATTTGGATTTCAGGGTTTATGGATTATTTTGATCGACTATCGTGCCTCTTAGCGGGAGGGAGGGAGGCATCTGTATGTAACAATCTTAGGGGCTGTTTGGCAAATGCTGAACCATTAAGTGCTGAACCAATAAGAGGTCTGAATGATTAAGAAACTCTGAATCAGTAAGTGCTGAACCAGCAGAACTCTTAATAACCGTCTAGAATACTTTCATTACAACCAATCAAAATAAATTTTAAAAATAATGCACCAAGTCAACAAAAATATACCTATATAATAATTTAAGTTTGTAAACAATATGTTGCAAATTAACATAACTGTACCTATATAATAATTTAAGTTCGTAAATAAAAGTAAGATAAGACAACTATGACATTATAAGCACAACTCGTAAAACCTTTATGTCCACTTCAACAAAACTTTTCTTCAACTGAATGATGTGTATTCAAGATGATCCGAGTGCTTGATCTACGACTTCCCTATTTCCATTCTCGAGTTTCACCTAAGGCATTACACCACAATTTATCTTTGAAAACATACAGCAACAACAAATTTAAGACATTAATTTGACATTTTTAGTTGTAGGACATCATAATTCATAACAAATCTACAATTTGGACAGCAAACTGCAGGAACAAGTTTGACATTAATTCAATATTTCAAGTTATAATTCAAGCTAATAAACTTATAGCTTGAACAACAAACAGCAACAGGAAGCTTAACACATTGGTTCAACATTTATAGTTGCAAAACAACATAATAAACTTACATTTTAGACAGCAAACGCAACAACCAACGGGCTTTTTCGATAACATCAACACTGCGTACGACCAAGGTCCCGATAACATCATCAGCTTCAGCACCAGGAACCTACCTTGATAAATATACATATGATCGATACAAGAAACCATAATTTATACATTCAAATTAAACTATTTATGTTTTCTATTCGTTTACAGTTTACTTAGATTGGGTCAATCCGAATTTTCTTTATATCTCAAATAGGTCGAATAGATATTAGCTAAAAGAAGGATGAATCAAATGGGTTTGAAGTTGACCAAAGTCAATCTTTACGCTTTCATTTCAAATTAATCCCAATAAATTCAAGTATCTTGCCATATCATCAAATGGTTAAAACATCAATTAGTTGTTCGAGATGTAATTTAGCTGGTGAATTAACTACTATAATACTCTTAATAAATGGCGAGCTCACAACTTGGTTCTTCGTATCATATTTGTGACCAATGATTTAATTCGTGTATTGTCAAAGAACTTGGCAATGTGTTTCAAAAAAGAAAAGAAGAGAGTGAAGAGGTTCGGTTCTGATTATATATAGGTGTAGAAGATCTTAATCGGGTATATCCTATACCAAAATACATATGAGTTTGTATCATGAATCCTTTGTTGTACTAGAATGTAAAAGAATTAAATTTGTTTCTAAAAATTTATTTTATGGATTGGGAAAGCTTACCTGCTCGTGTTCTAACTGAAGGCAAGCATATTTAAATGATCAAAAATCATATGTATAAGAAACAATTAAAAAAGTTGTTTTTGTAACACAATTTTTTCTACCTTGGAATGAAAAGATAGTAAACTTACTGGTGATTTTAGCATACAAGTTGCACTTAGACATTTTAACAAACATGTGGTGTGATAATTGCAAAAAATAACTATTTGATATCCCTTCAGCCCCAAAATCCCTTATCACTAAAACTTCTCATGATGAATCAAATTGTCAATACAAAAGCAAGATCCAACCAAATTGAATACCAATTATCATAAATTGAACATCAATCGAACCCTAGCTTAGCTTCTAGTCCTAGAATAGAAATCGAGTAGGTAAACAAAATCATACCTGTTTGTAACTGGAATCTCTTTTTTCCATTATTGTTACTAGAATATTAGTCAATACTAATTGCTTTTATAAACATATATTTTACAGGTTTGGACAGCCTATTAAAGTTAATTGGGAGTATTCAATAGCTTGTATTAACAACAAAAGAACAAAAAAACTATTAACTCAAATAGGGGATCCTGCAGGGTTATACATGAAGTAGCAAAAGAGGATATATTAACTCACGTTGGAGTGGTATATTGGTTGGCGCCAACGCTCCAACTGTAGAATCAAAGGTACGACTCTTGTAAACTTTTTGCATATAAATACATTTTTGAACATGACATATTGCATCATTACTCAAGGGTGTTTGAATTGATTGGGTGTGCAAATGCCATGTTAAACTCAGGGTAATTTGGCGGCCTCATTGATACAATAATGAGGTATTTCAGAGTGTGAGCTATATCAGAGTGTTCGTTTTGGCGGCCTCATTGATACAATAATTAACATCCAACTCATTAATCATAAATATCTTGACATGATTAATCATTATAGCTTTTATGGATACATTAAGTTGACTAATATCACTAATGCAGATGAAGGCGTTGAAGGATCTAGGCTTGAATGTAGAAAAAGGATCTGTCACAACTGAAGGAATAGTCACGCTAACCAAGTTTTTTATTATGACTGTGAGTATAAAAATTTGAATTTTATAGATCATTTGGATGTAACGTTGAGGATACAGTATGTATATACAACTGATGCTCTATTTCATGAATAAATAGTTATTGTTTATTTATTGATTAGTTAATTAAAACGTTTATTTTGGTATTAAGGTGTCAAGCTGTCGACTTGCAATGGAAGAAGCTTTTGAATACAAGCTCCGGGTCAAGAAGGTATAACTTTATTAACACCACCCCACCCCCTCTTTGTGTTATCATGTTAATTGAAGTTTCTGTTTTAATGGCAGCATGCAATTGATATTGGCAACAACTTATGTTAAATTATTATATTATTTTAAATTAAATAGCTTCTATTGCGTTGACCTTTTGTGTTTTGGTTGACTCTAGCTTGCTGTGCATACTACATAAAAGCAGAAGATAGACATGGATTGCTCTTAGAAATAATCAAGATAATGGCATATATTAATATTACTAAGGAATCGGCTGAAATAATCAAGATAATGGCATATATTCAAACATGTTATCATTAACTTGGGTTGATGGATTTCTTTAACAAGGTTGCATAATGTGACCAACTTTCATTGACCAGAAGTATTTCTATTTATGTGTAGCAATGGCTGTAAAATAGCATTTTATGAGACTTATTAATGTATATTATATGGGCATATTCAATAGATTAAGGAATAACAATTGGTGGCATGTTGACATAGACGGGGTGAGTTGACGAGGATTGAGGACATGGGTCGCAAATATGTAAGGCCCCGTTACCGGTAGCCATACTTTGGTGTTGGATTTACTCATAAACACAGTTCTTAAAATATCAGAGTTAATTAAAAACTTTGCACGGAATATAAAACATTCATAAACATTTCATAACAATCCAAAACTTGTCTTAAACAAACAACTTGTCTTTCGAAAACTAAGTAATTAAAACATAACACGTCTTGAGTCATCCGATGCCAGCCTCTTATTCAATGCCACGTGTCCCCTCAAGCGAGCTGCCTCATTCTACTCACCTGCGTGCATACTAAAAGTCAGCTACGCTGAGTGAGCTCTAGTTAATCACATAACATACAATACATTCATAACTACATACTTTCGTACTTTCGTTTATAATATACTTACTTACCTTCGCACTTTCTTTCTTTCATATACTTACCTTACGTTTTAAAGAGCATTACGCCCTATAACCTTCGCATATATTATTAGGGTATGCAACCCTTTAACCTTCGCATATATTATTAGGGTATGCAACCCTTTATCCTTCACATATATTATTAGGGTATGCAACACTTTATCCTTCGCATATATTATTAGGGTATGCAACCCTTTAACCTTACATTTCCTTTCATTATCGTATCCATACATTTAATATCATACACAACATAATCGTACATACTCCCTTATTCACATACACATATCATACATATTACACTATACTTGCCTTAACAATACGTGCAATACCCGAAGGTCGTTCACGTACTGTTAAGCATACATACATAACTATCACAATCGTCATTAAGACATACACTTACCATTTAAGGTAAGTGTATTAACATTCACATCGAGTATGCACACAGCCCCGAAAACATAACAAGGAAATTGGGCTAGAAACTCAACTGAATGCGGTTACGTTTGTAACACCCCGACCAAAGGCGGATTATACATCGGGGCGCCACATATTGTTTCATTACTCGTGACACTATTGGGTGTCAATATTTAATGAATATATTCATTCACGTATACATAAGATATAAATAAACCAACTTAAATCAATATATTATAAATCAAAATATTCGAACAGCAAAAACTTGTCTTGATACATTTTAATCTAGGTCCAAAATAAAGAACTTCCTACGTGTCCTTAAGCTCCCAAAACGGCTACTGCAAACCTGAACATGTGTTAAAATAAACGTCAAACACTTTCGTGTTGGTGAGAAATCAAGTTTAATACAATACATAGATAACAATAAATCTGCGCGCAACATGTGTATGTCTGGTTTTCAACAAGGGTGTAATCTGATCGGGACCAACTCTAAGAGACAAGACTGCCAGTGCTCACAATTGAGCTCACAAACAAGACTAACTGTGCAAGTGTAACAAAAGAGAAAATCATAAACGATAGTTCTCCCGTGTTCATCTAATGGTACCATGAAAACTGCGGAATAGACCGTCAATACGGTTAATGATCCACACATACAAATAAACAGCCAAGTCTACGTCCTCAACACATGGGATACTGCGCGACTAAAGTTCATAAACAGTTTAAGACTCAAGTTTTGTATGAACACATGAACATCCCAAAGCATTTAAAATAAAAAGGGATTAGATACGAGATAACTCACTTGATAAACGATGCGGTGTAAGATAAAGCAAGAATCAACTTTAAACAAGCACAAGTTAACCTATAATTAAAGATTATTGTTTTAAATGATCTGTTTTAAGTCTTGATAATAAGTTAGCATAATTAATAAGTAACTTAAACATTATTATCATATATATATATTACCGGAAAGACAAGGCAGAACGGAGAGGAAGACGGAGGCAGAGAGGAGGCGGCAGAGAGAGCAAGGAAAACATGAGAGATTAAGTGTTTTGTGTGTGAAGTGTTAGGAAAATATTATTATTATTTATAGGAAAACCCTAGGAGACATAAATCCAGAAAAGGTTCCAAGACAACCAGAACAAGACAAAACAAAAGATAGCAAAAGATATCAAAAGATATGGCAGCTGCAGGGGGCAAGATAAAGCTGTCAGCGAACAGTAAAAAGGCATGGGCAGGTCAGATAAAGGTACTGGTCAAGCATGGCAAAAGCAGATCTCAAAAGATAATGTCAGTCACTTTATCTACCAACCAATGGGGTTGGTACGCATGCAGCGCCGAAAGTAACTATTCAGACATTAGATAGGTTAGGTCAACAGCACAGAAGATAAGACAACACAAAGCATACAGGCTGGAATAAACAGAAGATACAAGGGTTAAGCGCGGGAAGGCTGAGTGCGCGAGCGCGAAGGCTGGCACAACAATCCTTAGCGCACTGCGGGAAGAATCACAAATCCTTCGCGTGCTGCGTGAAGAACAAGAATTCTAAGCGCATCGCGGGAAGAACATACATTCTTAGCGCATTGCGGGAAGAACATACATTCTTAGCGCGCTGCGAGAAGAGTTCTCTTCACGCATCGCAGGAACAAGATGTCTTCACGCAGGCTTCCATGTAAGGAGTCTGGCGCGTGGAGCTGCAGACATCCTTAAGCGGGAGGAACCAAAGGACAAGCAAAGAGTTAGAAGAAAAAGAGGGAAACAAGGCTTAAGGGCGGGACAGCGACAAGAGGGAACAGAAGGCGGAAAGAGAGAAGAGGGATGGGACGGCGGAAAGAAAGAGAGAGAGAGGCGGGAAGGAAAATATATATATTATTATTAAAAGTAAAATATAAGTATAAATAAATATTAAATCATAAAAGAAAGAGATCGGGTCAGAGAAACGGGTACCTGGGTCGGGTCGGATCGGGCAGATGTCACAGTCTCCCCTACTTTAAGAAATTTCGTCCCGAAATTTATCTCGAAGTAGGTTGCGCAGAGAACAGGTGCGGGTACTTGATCTTCATTTGATCTTCCCTTTCCCATGTAAACTCGGCTCCGCGCTTGGACTCCCAACGAATTTTCACGATAGGGATACGACTGCGCTTGGTTTGCTTTACCTCGCGATCCATAATCTCAACAGGCTTCTCAACAAAATGCATAGTTTCATCAACTTGAACTTCATCAAGTGGAATGTGAAGGTTCTCGTCAGCTAAACACTTCTTGAGATTGGATACATGGAACGTTGGATGCACATTACTGAGCGCGGGCGGCAGGTCTAGTCTGTAGGCAACTTTTCCTACGCGCGCGAGAATCTTGAGTGGTCCAACATATCGAGGAGAAAGCTTACCCTTCTTCCCAAAGCGGACAACACCTTTCCAAGGCGACACTTTGAGGAGAACAAGATCACCAACTTGAAATTCGAGAGGCTTTCGCCTACGATCTGCGTAACTCTTCTGTCGGCTTCGGGCAGTCAGCAGATGATCACGGATCTTGGCGATTTTATCGGTTGTCTCTTGAACAAGTTCGGGTCCTGTGATTTGAGTTTCACCCACTTCGCTCCAACAGATCGGGGAGCGGCACTTACGACCGTAAAGTGCTTCAAATGGGGCCATACCGATACTGGAATGATAGCTGTTATTATAAGAGAACTCGATCAAAGGCAGGTGTGAATCCCAATTACCTCCAAAATCAAGAACACAAGATCGAAGCATATCCTCAAGAGTTTGAATAGTTCGCTCAGACTGACCGTCAGTCTGAGGATGATATGCCGTACTCATGTCCAAGCGAGTTCCTAGCGCAGATTGGAGAGATTTCCAAAAGCGAGATATAAAACGGCCATCGCGATCGGATATGATGCTCAAAGGAGTACCATGGCGGCAGACAATTTCCTTGACATAAAGCTGCGCGAGCTGCTCAACACGGCAGTTTTCACGAATGGGCAGAAAGTGAGCAGACTTAGTCAATCGATCCACTATTACCCAAATGCTATCATGTTTGCTTGCTGTCAAAGGTAACTTGGTAATAAAGTCCATCGCTACACATTCCCATTTCCACGTAGGAATTTCTGGTTGTTCGAGCAAACCAGACGGGCGTTGGTGTTCAGCTTTTACTTTAGAACAAGTCAGGCATTTAGCTACGAACACAGCAATATCCTTCTTCATACCGGGCCACCAATAAGTAATGCGCAAATCCTTGTACATCTTATCAGCGCCAGGATGAATAGAATACCGAGATTTATGCGCTTCACACAGGATATCAGCGCGAAGATTCTCATCAAAGGGAATCCAGATGCGATTGAGATAGCAGAGAATTCCACTCAGATTAGGGACAAAATGCGCTTCCGCGCCACACGCTAACTCGGCGCGAAGGTTACCATTACTGATGGATGCGCGCTGCGCGTCACGAATGCGCGATTCAAGGTTGCTTTGAATTGGCGCAAAGTGAAGCTGGGTGCGCGGCAAGATACAGTTAAGCTGGCTGGGTTTACGGCTGAGCGCATCGGCTACCACATTAGCCTTACCAGGATGATACCGGATCTCACAATCGTAATCGCTGATGAGTTCGTTCCATCGGCGTTGCCTCATGTTAAGTTCCTTCTGATCAAAGATATGCTGAAGGCTTTTATGGTCGGTGTAGAGGATACACTTAGTACCATAAAGGTAGTGTCTCCAGATCTTCAAGGCAAAAACAACTGCACCAAGTTCGAGATCGTGAGTTGTATAATTCTTTTCATGAATCTTAAGTTGCCTTGATGCGTAAGCGATAACCTTGCCTCGTTGCATAAGAACACAACCGAGACCTTGGTTGGAGGCATCGCAGTACACGACAAAATCATCATTACCCTCAGGTAGCGCAAGAACAGGAGCTTCACACAACAAACGCTTGAGCGTCAGAAAGGCTTCTTCTTGCTTCGAGCCCCAAATATACGGCTTACCTTTGTGCGTCAGAGCTGTTAAAGGCAAAGCGATCTTCGAGAAGTTCGAAATGAAGCGCCGGTAATAACCAGCTAAGCCCAGAAAGGAACGGATCTCAGAAGGAGAGGATGGCGTGATCCAGTTCTTGATTGCTTCAATCTTGGATGGGTCAACATGAATACCCATCTTGTTTACAACATGACCAAGAAACTGTACTTCATCAGACCAGAATTCACACTTGGAAAGCTTAGCATAGAGTTGCTCAGCTTTAAGCTTTTGCAACACCAACCGGAGATGTTGCTCATGTTCGGCCTTGGTCTTAGAATACACCAGAACATCATCGATAAACACAATCACGAATTTATCCAAGAAAGGCCTACACACCCGATTCATTAGATCCATGAAAACGGCGGGTGCGTTGGTCAAACCGAAGGACATGACCAAGAATTCAAAATGGCCATAACGAGTTCGAAAAGCAGTCTTCGGAACATCTTCATCGCGGATGCGCAACTGGTGATAGCCAGAGCGGAGATCAATCTTCGAGAAACAAGAGGCACCTTGGAGTTGATCAAAGAGGTCGTCAATGCGCGGTAAGGGATACCGGTTCTTAATGGTGAGTTTGTTCAACTCGCGGTAATCAATACACATGCGAAACGATCCATCTTTCTTTTTAACGAACAACACCGGAGCACCCCAGGGCGAAGAGCTAGGGCGAATAAATCCTTTAGCAGTCAACTCTTGAAGTTGGCTGGCCAATTCTTGCATCTCAGCGGGTGCAAGACGATAAGGAGATTTAGCCACGGGGGAAGCACCAGGGACAAGATCAATACGAAACTCGACTTCACGAGCGGGAGGGATACCAGGAAGATCATCAGGAAAAACTTCAGGGAAATCACGCACGACAGGGATATCGCGAAGCTTCTTTTCTTCAGCAGGTTTAACCACATGGGCTAGAAATGCAACACACTTCTTCCGCATGAGTCTTTGGGCTTCGGCGCAAGACATAAGCTTAAGACCACTGGAGGGTTTTTCGCCGTAGATGTGAAGATCACCATTCTCTCGAGGTATGCGAATCAATTTCTTGGCGCAAATAACTTCGGCGCGATTCTTCGAAAGCCAGTCCATACCAATAATAACATCAAAGCTTCCAAGAGGCATGGGGATGAGGTCGATTAGAAAATCGTTTTCGTTAAGGTTAAGCGTGCAATCTTTAATCACCGAGTTAATTAAAATAGTTTCACCGTTAGCCAATTCAACTGAAAAATTCTCTTTTAAATCGCTGCGCGGTCGCGCAAGCTTCTGCTCGAAGGCGCGAGAGATAAAACTTCGATCGGCGCCAGTATCAAAAAGTATAGAAGCATAAAATCCGTTAAGCAAAAATGTACCATTAACTACGTCATTATTCGCTTGCGCTTGGTGCGCGGTTATGTTAAAAGCTCGTCCACGCGTCACTTGGTTCGAAATCTGGTTCACCGGATTCGCTTGTGTAATCTGAACTTGTAGTCTCGGGCACGCGTTCCGGAAATGACTGGGATCACCGCAGTTATAGCACGACCTGGGTCGTGGGTTTTGGTAGGTTGGTTGTGGGTTCTGCGGGTAGACTGGTGGTGTTGGCGCAATTGGATTGGCGAGAGGGACTCTACAGTTTTCTACAATGTGACCAGTACGGCCACATCGGGTACAAAGTCGACACGGGGTCTGGGTTGGGTGGTGAAATCTACAGGTTGGGCAAAAGGGATGGTTCCCTGTGTAAGGTTTCTTAGGAGGCGGGGCAGGGAGTGCGGGATTGGTTAAGGCATAGTTGTGGCCTATAGGAGGTGTTGGGTAGGCCGACAGAGGTTGAGGGGCGTATGCTAGAGGCTGGTAAGCGGGTTGCTGGACTATGGGCGGGTTGGTAAGCGCGTAAGCTTGTCTGCGCCTACGTTTCTGGTTATGGGTTGAGGGTTCAGGTTTGGTTTCTGCGGGTTCAGGGGCAGTTTTGGTGGGTTTGGTCTTCTCAGTTCCCCGCAGGAACAGGGTTCCTGCTCTGACATGGTTGTCGCTGAGCACAGCGGCCAACTCGATGGCGTCAGAGAGGGTTACTGGGTTTCTGGCCCATACAGAATCTTGAATTTCCATGGGAAGACCCCCAAGAAATTTCTCTATGGCTCGGCGGGAAGGGGTAACAAGGTGAGGGACCAGTAAGCTTAGCTCGTGGAAGCGCGTCGCGTACTCGCGCGCTTCACCGCTGTATTGCTTCAAGTTCCAGAATTCCTCCTCCAGGCGCTTAACTTCGTTGGGAGGGCAGAATTCTCGCGTAAGAATTTCCTTGAATTCCTCCCATGTCATGCTAGAAGCAGCCTCTGCGCCACGCGCATGAGCTACTCCATTCCACCATGTAAGCGCTCTAGATTCCAGGACACTGGAAGCATACAGGGTTCGTCTGTCTGAGGGGCATTGGGTGTGGAGGAAAGTGTTTTCTATTTTCTCAAGCCACTGGAGCATCACGGTGGCTCCTTCAAGACCTGTGAACTTTGGAGGGTTACCCGCGTTGAAGGATTTAATGTTATAACTGGAGGTATTGGTATTGTTTTGGCTCAAGGCTTGGGCTATTGCGGCGGCCATTTCCTGGGAACGTTGCTGTCTACGCATGCGCGAGGCTTCTCTTCTCTGAAATCGGCGAGATAGCGGAGGCATTCTATAAAAATTTTAATTTTAGTTAATATCTTAGTTTTAGCACAAAGTTTAACCTCGAAAAGCTTGGTTTCACGGAGTTAGATACTATCAAAAGTTAAAGTAAAATAAATGACCCTAAATGCAGACTTAATAAAGGTAACAAATTCGAATCAGAAATCGACAATTCATGTATCACCATGACTTTCCGAATTCCCAATTTAAAATGATGAGTAAACGAGTATTGGAGATTGACGATTCATGTATCACCATGACTTTTCAATCCTCAATATAAAATATATACAAGAAAACGAGTATTGGAGGTTGACAATTCATGTATCACCATGACTTTTCAAGTCTCCAACCTCAGAACATAATCGTAAATGGAAATTGAAAATCAACTATTCATGTATCACCATGACTTTTCGGATTTTCAAATCCCACAAACGAATATGTAAGTAAAATCAATAAAAATCGAAATTCAACAAAAATCGAAATATCGCGAAATAAAACATAAAATCATATACTGCGCAAGCGCGAGCATATTCACAAATAACGAGTAATTAACAATAAGCGCGCAAACATGAGATTTCTCTCATGCGCGAGAAGGGACTCTTAGGTATTCTAGGCCGTTACGTCTAACCACCTATCCTAAAGTCAACGGGCTCTGATACCAATCTGTAACACCCCGACCAAAGGCGGATTATACATCGGGGCGCCACATATTGTTTCATTACTCGTGACACTATTGGGTGTCAATATTTAATGAATATATTCATTCACGTATACATAAGATATAAATAAACCAACTTAAATCAATATATTATAAATCAAAATATTCGAACAGCAAAAACTTGTCTTGATACATTTTAATCTAGGTCCAAAATAAAGAACTTCCTACGTGTCCTTAAGCTCCCAAAACGGCTACTGCAAACCTGAACATGTGTTAAAATAAACGTCAAACACTTTCGTGTTGGTGAGAAATCAAGTTTAATACAATACATAGATAACAATAAATCTGCGCGCAACATGTGTATGTCTGGTTTTCAACAAGGGTGTAATCTGATCGGGACCAACTCTAAGAGACAAGACTGCCAGTGCTCACAATTGAGCTCACAAACAAGACTAACTGTGCAAGTGTAACAAAAGAGAAAATCATAAACGATAGTTCTCCCGTGTTCATCTAATGGTACCATGAAAACTGCGGAATAGACCGTCAATACGGTTAATGATCCACACATACAAATAAACAGCCAAGTCTACGTCCTCAACACATGGGATACTGCGCGACTAAAGTTCATAAACAGTTTAAGACTCAAGTTTTGTATGAACACATGAACATCCCAAAGCATTTAAAATAAAAAGGGATTAGATACGAGATAACTCACTTGATAAACGATGCGGTGTAAGATAAAGCAAGAATCAACTTTAAACAAGCACAAGTTAACCTATAATTAAAGATTATTGTTTTAAATGATCTGTTTTAAGTCTTGATAATAAGTTAGCATAATTAATAAGTAACTTAAACATTATTATCATATATATATATTACCGGAAAGACAAGGCAGAACGGAGAGGAAGACGGAGGCAGAGAGGAGGCGGCAGAGAGAGCAAGGAAAACATGAGAGATTAAGTGTTTTGTGTGTGAAGTGTTAGGAAAATATTATTATTATTTATAGGAAAACCCTAGGAGACATAAATCCAGAAAAGGTTCCAAGACAACCAGAACAAGACAAAACAAAAGATAGCAAAAGATATCAAAAGATATGGCAGCTGCAGGGGGCAAGATAAAGCTGTCAGCGAACAGTAAAAAGGCATGGGCAGGTCAGATAAAGGTACTGGTCAAGCATGGCAAAAGCAGATCTCAAAAGATAATGTCAGTCACTTTATCTACCAACCAATGGGGTTGGTACGCATGCAGCGCCGAAAGTAACTATTCAGACATTAGATAGGTTAGGTCAACAGCACAGAAGATAAGACAACACAAAGCATACAGGCTGGAATAAACAGAAGATACAAGGGTTAAGCGCGGGAAGGCTGAGTGCGCGAGCGCGAAGGCTGGCACAACAATCCTTAGCGCACTGCGGGAAGAATCACAAATCCTTCGCGTGCTGCGTGAAGAACAAGAATTCTAAGCGCATCGCGGGAAGAACATACATTCTTAGCGCATTGCGGGAAGAACATACATTCTTAGCGCGCTGCGAGAAGAGTTCTCTTCACGCATCGCAGGAACAAGATGTCTTCACGCAGGCTTCCATGTAAGGAGTCTGGCGCGTGGAGCTGCAGACATCCTTAAGCGGGAGGAACCAAAGGACAAGCAAAGAGTTAGAAGAAAAAGAGGGAAACAAGGCTTAAGGGCGGGACAGCGACAAGAGGGAACAGAAGGCGGAAAGAGAGAAGAGGGATGGGACGGCGGAAAGAAAGAGAGAGAGAGGCGGGAAGGAAAATATATATATTATTATTAAAAGTAAAATATAAGTATAAATAAATATTAAATCATAAAAGAAAGAGATCGGGTCAGAGAAACGGGTACCTGGGTCGGGTCGGATCGGGCAGATGTCACAACGTTCACCGTTAATGGTAATCCCTTTCTTCAGTTGTGCACGGCTGACTGTATAATAATTACACGTATCAATTAACTATCACTACTCATATCATCTTTCTAGTCTTAGTTATTACCCACAACGAACGGGGGTCCGGGGGCAGCGCCCCTGGCAGCGGGGTTCTAGGGGCGGCAGCCCCTAGCAGGGTCCAAGGGGCAGAGCCCATGGCTGGGGTCGCGCTGCCAGGTTAGCTTGGAAAAATTTTATTTACATTAACTGTCTTAACACATTTTTCACTAGGATTTTAATTTATTTCTCAGCGAACTTAATTTTTGGCGAACTTAATATTAAGCGAATTTATCATTCAGCGAAGTTAACTTGGCGAACTTATCATTAGGCGATCTTGGCATTAAACGAACTTAATCCTTAAGCGAACTTGGTAGCAGGCGAACTTACTGTAGCGAACTTGACCAACAACGAAGTTGGTCAGTAGGCGAACTTGCTTGCAGGCGAAGTTGGCTTGTAGGCGAAGTTGTTCAGCAGCCGCCGCTGTTCGGACCCCTAAGTCCCCAAAATCATCTCCGTTCCAACGTGAAATCTTTGGATTTGATATTTAACCAACCCACGATCAATCCTATGGTCATTTTCGGATAAAATTTGGCCCGAAAATGCATAAAGTTTGGACCTTTAAGCTCAAAACGTTCGATACTAGGTTTAAGGGTTTATTAATCGAGCCGCATAGGTTTATGGGTTCATTAGCTTCATTTTAGCATCAAGTTTACATCTTTACATTTCGTTTATACCCGATCTATTCTCGTTCTAAGTTTCAAGGCTAAACGTTTATAAAAACGTAAACTTTAACGAGTCAAGAACGTACCTTTAGTGCTCGTTTGGATCTCGTTTAACTTGTTTACGCACTCTAGAACTTGTATATAGCTCGTGTAATAAAGATCTAATACCAACTAACGTTCGTTTGGCCTCAAGTCCCTCTCGTCTCTCTCGGCCGCGTATATGGTGGTGTGTGGTATGTGTGTTTTGAATGTGTAGAGAATAAGATGGAAAGTATGAGGATTTAGGGTTTTAGGATGGTTTAGGGGATATTTATATCCCTTAAAGCCCATGGACCTAAGGCCCATTCCCTTTAATCCATCTTAATTAGTCCAAGTCCATAATCTTTATTAATACTAATTAAATATTTAGGCCCAATAACTAAACACGACTTTCTTTTATTAAATACTAGAATTTTAGCATGTTACAAAACAGGGCAACATGTTGAAATACTTTAGCCTTTGGGTTGTTAGAACATGCACTTTTGTTGTTGTCTTATAGAAAGTTTAGAATACAAATTCATTATACCGATGCCCGTTCACCGGACGGGTACAAAACTAGTTTTTAATGATATAGATATATATATATATATATAGTTTAGAATAATTTGTAGTTTGGTTGGATATATATGAAGTTACTCCTTTTCTTTTATCTTCATTTACATGTATTGTGAATATCGTCGTTCTATGAACGAATAACATCCGTACGTACCTAGTTACTATACGACTTAACGTATTCAAACTCAGAAACGATTACTAAATAGGCGCAAGGATTTCTACACTGGATAATGAATAATGAAAAAGTCAGCTACATATATGCAGTTACAGGAAAATATAACGACTACTCAAGAATATTATTGTCCGTATGCATGCATTACATCAATGTTATTTAGTAACCAATTAAAATAGGAAAATAAATGAAAAACTGGGATTAATTAAAGAAAGTAGATGCATGATGAAATATGGCTATATATATATATATATATCAATCATTGAGAAGAAGAAGAGATTCTGTGTCGGATGCCATTCGGAAGTTGGAACCATAAATCCCAAGACCGCTTATGTGCTCTAAGAAGGGATCATAAACTTCAAGTTCTTTTTCCGGCCAACCATCACGTTTAAAATATAGATTTATTATAGGATGGCCATTCTTCCTAAATCCAAGTATATTATATTTTTTTCTTACATGAGGACCCATAAGGTACTCATCCCATATAGCCAAGGGATCACGGGTTGAACCTGAGACGTTTTGGATAGCAGCAAGCGACTTATTGAGCTTAGATAAAACCGTATGTCCAGGGCGTGCTAAACTACCCGAAAGAGCTACTTGTCCAAATTCTTCACTTGTCAGATCGAATGAAATGATTGTTCTACGCTTTGTAAATTTCTCACGAGCAGTCCAATGAATAACTCCGTCTATAGCTACATGATCAAATGAACAGAAGTCTAAATTACGAATCTGCAGGCGCGGATTCACTGATATACTTCTCCAAGCCTTGGATGTTATTGTAAAAACCTCCGCCTCCTACTCGCGTGTAATCCTGACAATCTTGAGCTGAGCGGTTTTAGGACAAACCCCAAAACCAACAACTTTAGGTGCCAACGGCAGTACTATATCAATAGACTTCCTAATTGATGGATTCCAAAGAACAATCAGATCCTTGTTTACACGTAGATAGAAACATATAAACACACCACACAGTGGGAGGAGCCCAACATCGACTCATATTGACGTAGTCTACAATCAGGAAAAATAGCTGGACAAAACTTGTGCCGGCCGGGGAAACTATCATCATCAACAACGAAAACATGTTTATACTCAGAATCTCGCCTGTACCTTATCAGCAGATGGTGAGGCTGAGTCTGGTTAACGCTGTGATCGTTAATAAATTCAGAGCTATCGATCAAAGACTTCCATTGTTTTGAAACGGATCTGAACTGAATCAAAGATTTCACAGGAACCCTTTTCATTATTTCCACTTGGACGTCCAAAGGAATGTTGTCAGACATGTTTTTGTTCAACTTCGATTCTGTCTTAGGCTTAGGTTTAGGTTTATTTATACTATAAAACTAATATGTCAAGAGGGTATCATATATTTAATTTGGGTCTATGGGCACCGGGCTTCATATGTAATGGCCCAAGCATCATCGATGTGCCTATATTAAATTTTCCCTTAAATTAATGTTATTTTATATCATATATGTCGTGGTGTGATATAATGTAACATAGTATAATATGATATAATACAATATAATTCAATTGAAGGAAGTATGATACAATATGATGCCATGCGATAGATATAATACGATATGATTTGGTACGATACGATATAATATGATATCATCTATAAATATTATTAGAAATAAGTATTTTATTAATTATACATTGGAATTGATAAATGATGCACCACGATAAAATAAAATACAAAACACGATATGATACAATTTGTAAATATTCATAGAAATAAATATTTTACTAATTATACAATGGAATTGATAATATAATGCAATATGATAGAATAAGATACAACACGATATGATATGGTACAATACGATATGATACAATCTCTAAGTATTAATAGAAATTAATACTATACCAATTATACAAAGGAATTGTTAATATAATATGATGCAATACGGAAGAATAAGATACAATACGATATTATATGATACGATATGATACAATCTGTAAGTAGTAATAGAAATTAATATTTTATCAAGTATATAATGGAATTGATAATATGATGTAGTATGATATAATAAGAAACAACACGATATGATATGATACGATACGATAAGATATATTACAACTAGTAAATGCTAATAAAAATAAATATTTTACTAATTATACAATGGAATTGAACCATTTGATACCAATAGGAAATTTCAATTTGAAGTCCAACAAACTTTAATTTAATACTATGTATGTTGTAATTATGTGATATAATGTAATATTGCGTGATACAATACAGTATTACAATATTGGATGTAGTATGATAAAACATGATACAACAAATATGGTCAATATGACAAAATCCATAAATTTTAATAAAAAATATTTATATTCCATTAGTTATTCAATGCAATTTCAAGTTATTTTTTCAATAGACGAAAAACCACATTTGCTTTATAGTTACGAGATTGAAGTTTATTGTATTCAAATTTCCCCGTTGTTTTTAGAAAATATTAAAATGAAAATTTTGTATTATAACAACACTCCATATAGATTATATAGTTGTCCTATTTTATAAGCAGGTTTATTAACTTGTTTTAATTTGAACGATTCTATTGATTTCACAATTTATAAACACCACTATTTTACTAGTGAATAAAAACAACATCATACCTTACAAATTACAAACCTTGTTTTGTATACAACATAAGTTTTTCAAGGCGTAAGAAAATAAATTCCTTAATGCTACATTAATGTATTTCATAAAATTTATAATCTGATGACATTATTTATTGTATTATAAAAGACACTCATGACATTAAATATCATAACAATATAATGCCATTATCAATTTCAAACAACAATTCATCTTAATAACTTAAACAATATTAAATCTATAATTAACAACACTTCATTTGTTTTTGGGTTAGAAATTAACCAACAAGTTGTGATAATTAATAATTTGATGACATTCTTTCATAGTACCAAAAGAAACAAGTGACATTCTAAACATCATAACAGTTTAATAGGACCAAAAGAAACAAATCTCATTAACAATTGCAAACAACACTTTATTTTAATAATAACCTTATGTTATAAATATATAATATTGTGGTTATATACCTAATATAGATTAACTTTCTCCTCAAGTTTTTCTACCCTATATATACATCTCATGTACCTTTTTGTAATACGTATCTTATTGAATTTCTCCCTTTCTTCTTACATGTCCATCTCATATTGTTTAGCTATTAGGCTTGTTTTAAACACGTTATCAGCACGAATAGCTTTCAGGAGATGGATCGCATTATAATAAGCCTAAAAAAAATCCGATTGAGAACCTCGTAACCGATTGAGTTGCTTATGTTCTACGAAAGGTAACATATGAACCAATGCTCTCTATTGTTATATATATATATGTTTATATCTGTACTATTTGAGTTTTGTGTTTTAACATGCATCCCAACGAGTGGTATAACCTTTTATAGGCAGACCTTATGCGTATTTATTGTTTTGGTTTATTTATTTCTATCCCCATCAATTGGTTTATTAAACTGATTTCTTAGATGAAGACTACTACTTTTATTATAATATAAGATTTTAAATAAGTGGATTTATAAATGGTGTAAACGAGAGAATTTAAAAAACGAATTTGGTTTACCCAAAATTGTATTGGCGATTAATATTGATTATTGTTGACTAACTACGTAAATTTCACATAATGATGTTTATTCAAATTATGAATAAAAAAAAGTTCCTGCATATAAATAAAACTTCTTAAAGGTAAATCATGAGAACAAAAGAGAAAATTTTCACTTTTTATTTTTATTTTTATTGTGATTACAAGTTTTAGACCCTTTTAGATTATTAGAAAAATCATAATGTTTGTTATGACGAGTTTTAATATATCACTGCATAACATCTCATCTAGTGATCGGAAATAATAAAAATGCTATATCATAATATAATTTCTAATATTAAGAAATTTGAAGAGGTATGTACCCGCCTCAACACCGAGCAAGGCGGGTCAACCCACAAGATAAAGACATTATGAAGACATAAAGCCAAAACCTATGCGCATGGCGCATACAAAACATCCTCAGGCATCATATGCCCAGGCACACATATGCTCGCGCATCACATATGCGCGCGTCGCATCAGCGCGCGGCGCATATCACATGCTCGTGCATATCACATCTGCCCAGACACACATGCTCGCGCATCACATATGCGCGCAGCGCATCAGCGCGCGGCGCATATCACATGCTCATGCATATCACATCTGCGCATGAAATATCTGCGCGTGAGAATAAAGAGAAGACCTCGCGCATCCTCAGGATGGGCGCATATCACACGTGCGCATAATCAACCTCGTCCTTATCCCAATCAGGATTAGGGCAACCTTGATTGTGCACGTCAGACAACCTTCCAGAAGGCATCTTTTTAAGGAGAAAGAATATGCTGATGTTGATAGCTGCCAAATGAAAGGTCGACAACTCAGCATGACACATGTGTTACCACGTGATTACAACCAACGAGAAAGCGCCAGGTGTCCCAGAGGACACGTGGCGCAGTGCGATTGGAGGAAGCCAACGAGGTTGAGCCCAACCGGTGGTAACCCTAGCACTATAAATACAGCATCAACTCCACTTTGATGGGACATGGATACTCAATCATTGACAGTTACAAGCAGTGATCACACATTCAATCATATTGAATCACATTCATTCACAGTCAGTTACATACAATCACACAGTCTCATAACCAAAGGGTATTGAGCAATTAAGCAAATACTCTGGAGATTCTCTGACACATTATTATCTTCTCCACAAATATACTGATTCTCACGCCGGAGGGTTACCCCAAAGAGGACCCCTCTGTCCCTTTCTGAGGGGTAAGTAACGGCGCTGTTCATTTTGTAGGTGGAAGAACACTGATCCAGAAGAACCGTCGGTGAAATAGTATAATCACACCCGAGGAAAGTAGATCTGCTACCAGTGAGTAGATCCACGTTTCTTCATTGGCGCCATCCACTGTTACAAACGGCAATCGGATCTCATCAGATCTATATAAAAAAAAAAAAAAAATCAATCACCATGGTTTCTGGAGTTCGTAACGTTGATCAAGCTCTGGAGGATATTGAACGTGAGGGTGTTAACGACGGACAGCAGGTTCTGAGGGTTCCGCGTGATTCTACGCGTACCACCAGCAACCGTCCCTTCGTCACAACCCCTCACGGCCAGACTGAAACTCCTCCAGACGATCTCACGTTACAAAATATGGCCGGCGCGAAGCTGAAAGGACCAATGGGTCCAGAAGATGAAGCAAATGATCCGAATGAATGGCTCATAAACGAGCAACGGCGTCTGATTGAAAAGTACAACGAAATGGTCAAGCAGAAGAAGCTAGCCGACCAAACACAAAGGCAAGCTTTTGATAAGCAGACTACAAAGAGGCCGCGCGCGCCGGAAGAAGGACATTCTGTTCACACTGCACACACTGAGTTCAGTGATGAAGAAGTGCATAGCATGAGGAAAACACGGGATACTCATGCAGGAGGCTCACAGCTCCGCGCGCCTGTGAACATGGCGCCTGGAGCCAGAGCAGATCTGGATCTGCACATGCCGTACAGCCCACCGGTCAGAGGGCAAGTAGACGTAACCACGCCCTACAGACCAGCCATCCTGGTAAAACACTCAAAGTTTACTGCGCGCATCGCGCAGGCTCCCATCCAGCACAAGACAAAGATGCCAAGTGGTCTGGGCAAATATGATGGCACAACAGATCCAGATGACTTTTTGCAAGGTTTCTATAACACGGGAAACCTAGAGAGCTGGACGATGCCAACATGGTGTCATATGTTTGCTCGCTGCCTCACGGGCGCAGCGCGGGTATGGTTCGAGAGCTTGCCGACAGGGCAGATTGATGGGTTCGAGGAACTATTAGAAAAGTTCCAAGCCCACTTCGTACAGCAGCGCAGGCACACGCGCGATCCTGATGACATCATGCACTGCATACGCAGGAATGATGAAACGATTGAAGATTACATCACTCGTTTCAATCAGGAATCCCTGGCAATCGGGGGTATAACTGAGCAGCTCCTGCGCGTGGCCTTTATACAAGGCGCCCGCAGTGATCAACTCCGCCGGGCTCTCGTAAGCAAAGATGGTATGCCCACCACGTGGGCCAAGTTAATGGAGGCATCGCGAGTTTTCGCGAGAAATGAGAAACAGATTGCCCAAGATAGGGCAAGAGAAAGAGCGCATCAGGCAGAATCACCGCGCAGCAAAGAGAAGAGGGCCAAACAGAACTCTGTATGGTCCAGGTTGCAGCCAACAAGTTTTTCTTCCGCGGAAAAACAAGCGCAACCAACCTCACCACAGCCCCAAAAAGAAGTTCGTAATCGCGGGGAGGGTGACAAGAGGGAGGGCGGCAGAGATCCTAGCAGACCTCTGCCAAGAATATGGACGCCCCTCACTAAAACACCTTCACAGGTGTTAAGTACTGAGAATGTCCAATTCAAACCCCCCAAGCAACTACACTACAAGGGACCGCAAAACAGTGGCAAATATTGTGAATTTCACAGGTCCCCGGGCCACAACACCGACGCATGCCATCATTTAAAGGATGCGATCGAGAAGGATGTAAAGTCAGGCAGGCTAGCTCACTTGGTAAAAAACCAAAGAATAGAAGATGAGCAACCGGAAGGAGCCTCTGCCAGCAAGAAATACAAAAGAATCTGTGTGGCTGAGGGGGGACGACAAGGGCAGACGTCAAAAAAGAGAAGCGCGCAAATCCACGGAGATTGGCGCGAGCAGCAAGTCATCTTCCCAAGAATCAGGGGAGGCCCTTCAATAAGCAGTCCTCTCGTCATCACCACACACATTGCTCATTACGAAGTGTCAAAGGTCCTGGTGGACACTGGAAGCGAATCTGACATTATGTATGAGCAGTGTTTCAGAAAGTTAGACCCGGCAGACCAAGCGCGGCTCGAAATTGTGAACGCACCAATCTGTGGTGTCTCAAATGAAATCATACATCCCCTAGGCCAGATTCAGTTTGAACTAACTATGGGGGATGATGAGCACAAGCGAGCCGAAGTTGTCAACTTCTTGGTCTTGCCCACCACGTCATGCCACAATATGATCCTGGGTAGGGGAACGATTGCTCAATTTAATGCTGTACCGTCGCCAGCGCACGGCGCATTGGGGTTCCCTACACCAACAGGCGTAACATTTGTTTACCGCGATCATTTGTGCGCAGTGACAAGCACGCCGCGGGAAGGGAGAATGAAACTTCCAATGGCTGACAATGCGCCAGAGAAGTGGATTTTAAACCCAAAATTCCCAGAGCAAACGGTCACAATTGGCGCTACCATTTCAGACGAAACGAGATTGAGAATGAAAAAGTTGCTCACAAAATACACGTCGGTTTTCGCGTGGCAACACTCCGATATGACAGGGGTCCCGCGAGACTTGGCGCAACATTCTCTTAACACGTTCAAGTCGGTGGAGCCAATTGCTCAGAAAAAGAGAATCATGGGGGATGAAAAGGCGAAGGCCATGAATGAGCAAGTGGAGGACCTGTTGCGCGCAAACATCATCCGCCCGACCCGATACCAGACATGGGTAGCCAATCCTGTGATGGTAAAGAAAAGCAACGGGTCATGGAGAATGTGTATTGACTTCAAGGACCTCAACAAAGCATGTCCGAAAGACTGTTACCCCCTCCCAAACATCGACGCAAAGGTGGACTCCGTTGCGCCATTCAAGCTCAAATGTTTCCTGGATGCCTACAAAGGCTATCACCAGATTCAAATGGCACCACAGGATGAAGACAAGACTGCCTTCAGAACCGACAAGGGTGTTTTTTGTTACACAAAAATGCCCTTTGGTTTAAAGAATGCGGGCGCAACCTATCAGAGACTTATGGATTCGGTTTTCAGTGAACAAATCGGAAGAAATCTAGAAGTCTACGTTGATGATTTGGTGATCAAGAGCAGGGAGGAGAGACAAATGCTCAAAGACATCGAGGAAACTCTTCAGCGCCTAACGGAGGTTAACATGAAGCTCAACCCGAGCAAATGTACTTTCGGCGCAGAAGAGGGGAAATTTCTTGGTGTAATGGTCACTAAGGATGGTTTCACGGTGAACCCTGAAAAGGTGGAAGCCATCCTTGACATGCCTTCACCATCCACCATGAAAGAGGTTCAGAAGCTGAATGGTAGATTGGTGTCAATCAACAGGTTCCTAGCGAACCACGCCAGCAAATCTACTCCATTCGTTAACACCTTGAGGAACTGTTTGAAGAAGAGCCAATTCAAGTGGACGCCTGAGGCTGAGCAAGCTTTCACTGAGATAAAAGAATGTCTCATAAAGTTGCCAGCACTCACAGCTCCACTTCCTGGCGAAACCCTTACATTATACCTGTCAGCTGGAGACCGCGCGATCGGCGCAGTATTATTGGTGGATCGCAAGGGGATCCAAACGCCAATATACTATGTGAGTCGGGTGCTCACAGACCCTGAGACGCGCTATTCCATCATGGAAAAGTTAGTTTTGTCACTAACACACGCGTCGCGCAAGCTCCATAGATACTTCAATGGTCATCCTATTGAAGTTCTGACTGGTTACAACATCCAGCAAGTCTTGCGACGCCCCGCGCTCTCCGGAAGGCTGACAAAGTGGGCGCTGGAATTAGGTGAACACACGATCACTTATAAGCCCCGTCCAGCGATAAAGGGTCAAGTTTTGGCGGATTTCATCACGGAAATCCCAGAGGGAAAGATTGAAGAAGCTCAGCGCGAGGTAGACCCTCCGCGAGCAAATGATGAAGAAGATGTTTGGAGGCTATTCACTGATGGAGCCTCCAACAGCGAAGGGTCCGGCGCAGGCCTCAAATTGGTGGACCCTGATAATCATGAATATACTTATGCTATTAGGTTGGACTTCAAGAGTACCAACAATGAGGCTGAGTATGAAGCCCTGCTGGCTGGTCTGCGCATTGCGCGCAAGTTTGGAGTTAAAAGGCTAGAGGCCCATGTTGATTCTTACTTGGTAGCTGCTCAGGTCAACGGCCTATATGACGCCAAGGAGAACACAATGCCTCTATATCTAGAGCAGGCAAAAAAGTTCGTTGAGCAGTTTGACTTCTTCAGAATCATACACATCTCGCGCAGCGAAAACAAGTCCGCTGACGCGTTGAGTAAGATGGCATCAACTAATTTTGATCACTTTGGCAAAGATGTCAGGGTGGAAGTGATGAGCAACCCGTCAGTACAAACGCAATCGGTCCTTGTAATTCATACAACCCCTTCATCCTGGATAACTCCAATAATGGAATTCCTGAAGGAGGGGACGTTACCGGATGATCGCGCACAGGCGAGAAAGATAAGACACAAGGCGCAGAACTATGAACTACTTGATGGTACATTATATCGGCGCTCTTATCTTGGACCGCTCATGAAATGCCTGGATGCGGAAGAAGCAAGCTATGTGATTAGGGAGATTCATGAAGGAATCTGTGGAATACACGCTGGTCCGCGCATGGTGGTTGCCAAGGCAATGAGTTCAGGCTACTATTGGCCAGGCATGTACTTGGATGCGCTAAAAGAAATCCAAAAATGCAAGGCATGTCAGAGCTACGCGCCAAACACCATGCGTCCAAAGAACAACTTGATTCCAGTGACCTCCGCATGGCCTTTCCACAAATGGGCCATTGATATTGTGGGGCCCCTGCCGCAAGCGCAAGGGCGGGTGAAATTTTTGGTAGTGGCGATAGACTATTTCACAAAATGGGTTGAGGCCAAACCACTAGCAAAAATCACAGCTGAGGCGATGAAGCAATTTATCTGGAGCCACATCATTTGCCGTTTTGGCCTTCCTATGGAAATTGTGAGCGACAATGGCAAACAATTCACTGACAGGAAGATATCAAGCTGGCTCAAAGAATTGCACATCAACCAAATCTTCACGTCCGTCTACCACCCTCAGGGGAATGGCCAAGTGGAGCGCGCGAATCAAAGTTTGCTAAATGGGCTGAAGAAAAGGTTGGAGGGAGAATCCCATTCTTGGGTCGAAGAGTTACCTAATGTCCTGTGGGCGCACAGGACATTAAGCAAAACTAGCAATGGCGAATCCCCGTTCAGCCTAACCTATGGGACAGAGGCTATGATCCCAGCAGAAATTGGATGCCCATCCCATAGGGTACTCATGATGAGCAAAACTGATAACGAGCGCGAAAGAAGATTGGACCTTAACTTGCTTGAAGGGCGCAGAGAAGCGGCTATCATTAATGAAGCCAGATACAAGAAAAAGCTGGAAAAATATTATAATCAGCGCGTTAAAGAGTGCCACTTCAAGAAAAATGATTTTGTCCTTCGAAACAATGAAGCTAGTCGCGCAATACCCCCAGGAAAAATGTCCCCCAATTGGGAGGGACCTTATCAAATTTCAGAAGATTTGGGGAAAGGCGCGTACACTTTAAAAGATTTGAATGGAAAAAAGATACCGCGTGCGTGGAACGCGGCACAACTTAGAAAATGCTTCATGTAAAAAGTTCAAATATGTAATCAAGGCTTTTAAGCCATCATGAATGATGATTCGCGCTATCTTTCAATATTTGTCGCGCTATCTTTCAATATTTGTTCTATTACCTTTGCATACATGTTTCACACTTCCTTTATTAATTTGGAACAATATGACAACACTATATTGACTTCAAAGCAAAATAAAGCGAAGTAAAACATGCATGCGCGAGCCTTAGCTCAAACGCGTTAACGAGTCTTAACTCTAAAACGCCAGGGCCTTAGCCCAAACTTACGAGCCTTAGCTCAAACACGTTAATGAGTCTTAACTCTAAAAACGTCAGGGCCTTAGCCCAAAACAAACAGCCTTAGCTCAAAACACTCACAAACATCCATCTTACATCCCGCGCAGCCTGATCATAAAAATCCTTAAACACAACTAAGGCAAAGTACATGCCATATCATGTTAAGGTCTCAGGTCGAGGTCGCGCGCGGAATCATAGTGGATATCTGAGTAACACACGCTGACATGTAATGGCTAAACTCATACTTCCATATAAATACCGCGCGACAACGACGCGCAAAAAAGAAATAATGAAAAGTTAGCGCGCATGTCAGCATGAGCAAGATACTGCGAAACCACAAACAAAATAGAACAGAGGTTAAGTGAATAATTTCCTTACAACCTTGTTCTTATTTTAACGTGCAAGCATATCTCATATCTACAAGCAAACATGAAGAGATGAATGGAAATGCGCAAGATGTGAAAAAGAGAAAACAAGTTTCATTCCATTGGATTGAAATTTACAAGTATGATGAGTTACAAATTACAAGTATAAAAAATTAAATATGTAAAATTTGATGAAGGGCTTCTCAAGTCTCCACGTCGACGTCAGCCACTTCATCACCTTCATCATCCCCCGCAGCATCTGACGCGGCCTGCTCTTCATCTCCGAACTGACCGTAGTCAAGTTCTTCCTCCTCATTGGAGTCTTCAATCACGACGGTGGCAGGAGCAGATTTATTCGCAGCGCCAGAGCCGCTGGCAGGGGCAACATCCCCCGCGCCACCATCATCGCCACCAGCCCTCTCGCATTCATCGAGCAACTTCTTTAGCGCGCCGAGGTCGGGCTGGTCAGCAAGCGCAGCTATCTGCAAAATCATTAGAAAAATATTGAGTACAAAACACTTGGAAAAATTAGTCAAGTAAAACTCATTAAGGTCAACGTACCTGCATAAGGATGGGGATGGGAGTATTCATATACTTTTCCCCCACCGCGGCCATGTCCGCGCAGGCCGCGTCGCTCTTGTAAGGGTACTCGGATGGGTTCTTCTTCAACATGCCATAGTCATACCCATCCGTAAACCCTTCAGCTCGGCCCACCAAGCGCGCGGCGGCATTGCAGTCCATCACAAGGGCCTGAAACTCGGCGGAATATTTCATCGCCAAAGCGCAGCGAGTTATGCCCTGTGACACCAGCCATTGGCGATCCTGCGCTAGGCCAGCAACAGACGTCTCGAGGACAGGAACCTGGGAGTTTAATAACTCAACAGTTTCCTTAGTCTTTTGTAGCTCCTCCTTATCAGACGCTGCTGCCGCCAAGATTTTTTCTTTCTCCGCCTGCGCAGCACCAAGTGCTTCCTGGCTGGACGCCGCCGTCGCCAAGGCCTCATCTCTATCGGCCTGCGCGGCCGCCAACTCCCTCTTCAGGCGCGCAACCTCGCTCTCCAGTGATGATTTTTCAGTGATACTCTGGACGATAGCTTGGTCACGCGCCTCAGCCTGCTGTTCCAAGACACGCACTCTACGCGCGTACTTGGCAACTTCGGCCTCCGCCAACTGCTGCTTCTCCCGCGCAGCTTGGAGCTCATGCCCGCGCTTAATATAGGCGGTGTTGGCACTTGCTCTATTTTCGCTGAGCTCCGCCTGGAGTTTCTCAGCTCGTGCGCGAGCATCAGAAAGGTTCCAGGCAGCCACCTTAGCCTCTTGCTGGGCTGCCACAAGAGCATCGCGTACTTTAATATAATCGCGATGAAGCTCTTGGGAGGCAGCAAAGAAAGCTGACCCAGCGAAAATGTGATCGTTGAGCAAGTCAGCACGAGTGCGCTCCTCCTGATACCTCCTTTCAGTAGGAGGCACGGCATGAGCCCAGAAGTCCTCGCATACGCCCATGGATTGGAAGGAACTTTCTTCATTAATATTCCATCTCGGGCGATAAACGTGGTCACCTTCCTACAAAACACAAGAAATGTTCTAAGTCATAAAACATACTTATATGGAGGTACGCGCAGCGGAGCAACAAATTAAAACATACCTGCGGGGATGAAGCAGAAAAGTCAGCGCCAGCCCCACCAGAAGTATGCGCTGCGAAGACTTGTGGCATCGCAGGGCTGGCGCGGTCTCCCAAGGAGCCCTCAGCTTGAGCCCCCTCATCCTCCTCATCTTCTTGAATAGGCCTTTTCTCCTGCGACCTGGGGGGCTCCAAACCAGCCTCGCGGAGAGGGCTGCGCGTAGGAGGAGGCGAGGGAGGTCTCGACGCCGCCAGTTCGGCGCGCAATACGGCTTCCTGCTCTTTGGTAACCCCAATAAGAGGAGAATCAGCACTAGCAGGAGCAGGACCAGAACCAGCGGCGCCGCCAACGGCGCCAGGAGTGTCGCCAGCAACTTGTACGCCAGCTACAACTCCTATGAACAAATCAACAAGGAAAAATGGTTTATGACTGAATCCAAAAGAAAAATAAAGAAGAAAAGTGTGCAAAACATACCTTGACGCAATTCTGTTCGCGCGGCGAACATCGCCATAAAATTCATTCTACCCTTTTCAGAGGGTAGAACAGGGGACTCCGAAGCAGCCCCCGGCGCAGCCTCAGCACCTTGTGGCGCCTGTGGCTCATCTGCAACCGTCGCCGGTTCTGCAAACATTCAAGGAGGAAAGGTTTAATAACAATTCAGCCAGATGAAGATAAATAAAGTATACCTGTTGCAGGCGCGGCACTGCTTCTCTCTTCAGCCGCGCGAAAGGAGGAGGCGACGCCACCATACCTCAAGTGGACAGGAGGTCTGCCCACTCTCACAGGCAGGGAAGCTAAAGAAACCTTTGTGGTAAACACTTGGGTTTCCTTAGGTCCCTTCGTTTGAGCATGGGGATGAGCGACAGGGGTGTCATCTTTCTTCTGTTTCTTACTGGCCCCTGCGCCAGATTTCCCCTTAGCTTTGCGCTTTAGTAGGGGCGCCTCCTCTTCCTCCTCCTCCTCTTCCGCGAGCTCTAGCTCGTAGTTTTCAAGCGCATCTACAAAAACAACCAACAGAACTGTTAATAAACTTGGGTATTCTAAAGGAATGAGCATAAGCGCGAAGGCTTACCAGGCGCGTCACTGTCAAAGTCAAATTCCAGATCCACTGGGATGAACATGTCATCGAAGCGATCTGGGAAACCAACTTCCCCAGCGCCAAGCGCGACGGAGCCACCCTCCACTTGTTCATCATAAGCGGCAAGGACATAATCCTTGGTGACTGCGCAAAAACAAATCAAGTGATATCAGCAAAAGAATTATGTTCGCGCAGAAAAAATAAATAAACCAATGAAATAAACTTACACAACCCGTCGACTTGGATAACGGGCTCAAGCGCGCTATCGGCCCAAAGCTTACTCATGCCGACCCCAACCAGCGCCTCCTCGCAAATTTTCTTCGCGGGGGATGGTTCGGCGGTCAGTTTCTTAACCCAGGCGCCAGTTGGGTTCTTGAGGACACCCTCATCCGCAGGCGCAGAAGAGATAGAGCGCATGGTCATACGGATGGGGATCACACCAGCCCTTATGTAAAAGAACCTCTCAGACCAGTCATGAAGGCTCTTGAATGAAACAGTGGAGCACTTCACCTTCTGACTGCGAGGAATGAAAGAGATCCAATTGTCCTGGATCTTGGGCTTGTAAAAATACTGAAAGCGCCGAGGAGTGGGTTCCTCGCGCTGGGATTTGCACATGAACTCAAAGTGAGTCACGCGCACGAGTCCAAACGGATGGACTTGGGATATATGAATCCCATAGAACTTCAGCAGTGCACCCACAAACCTTGTCATCGGGAGACGAAGGTTGCAATGGGTGAAAAAGTGGCTATATAGGGAAATATAGCCGGCAGGCGGGTCCGCCGCCGTTTGCCCGGACCTAGGCAACATGCAGCCAAACAGGGTGGGAAAGCCCTGAGAGGCGATGAGGTTGTCGAGATCGGCCTGCTTCAATTTGCAGAGGATTTCATTCCACCTTTTGGTGGCCTTGGTCCTCCCTACTTCCTCCGATGTGGTCTCAACAACCCTCTTCCCTTTCCCCTTTTGCTTCAATGTCGACATCACCACAGATTTCACACGGCGTCTTCGAGAGGCAACAGAGGTGATTGAGGGGCTAGACGAGTCTGAACTATCAGACATACAACTGCAGCAGCAGATAATCGAGAAATCGAAAAGATGAAAACACTCAATTCAGAATATGAAAGGCAGAAACTCGAAAATTATCAACAATGAAGATGAAGATAAAAAATTTCCTAAGGGCCTCCTTTTATAGGCCCAGGAGAGAGAAATGTGGCAGCTGATCGGATTTCACGCGCCCCCACTCGCGGGTGCAAGCCAACGAGGGAGCGACACGTGTCCCTAACACTGTTGAGGGGACATAAAATCGTAACCGACCTGCCACGGAGCAGAGACGCGCCCCCACTCGCAGGTGCTAACCAATGCGAGCGCGACACGTGTTCAAGACAGCTGTGTGAGGGGACGTGAAAGGCAACTGTAGCACCTCGAGCACACGAAACGTCTGACATGTTTACGGCGCACGTCACCACCAACTAACCACGTGTTCGACCCGTCGTTTTCAACCCTTCGTTTTCAACCAAATGGACAGAACTTCGCGCAACGATGGAAGCAACCAGGAAAACGACAAAACCCCATTTAAAGACAAAAATCAGTAAGTCTAATATCCATCTTACCGCGCTCGCGCGAGATAAGACACACATTAGACTGGGGGGGGCTTGAAGAGGTATGTACCCGCCTCAACACCGAGCAAGGCGGGTCAACCCACAAGATAAAGACATTATGAAGACATAAAGCCAAAACCTATGCGCATGGCGCATACAAAACATCCTCAGGCATCATATGCCCAGGCACACATATGCTCGCGCATCACATATGCGCGCGTCGCATCAGCGCGCGGCGCATATCACATGCTCGTGCATATCACATCTGCCCAGACACACATGCTCGCGCATCACATATGCGCGCAGCGCATCAGCGCGCGGCGCATATCACATGCTCATGCATATCACATCTGCGCATGAAATATCTGCGCGTGAGAATAAAGAGAAGACCTCGCGCATCCTCAGGATGGGCGCATATCACACGTGCGCATAATCAACCTCGTCCTTATCCCAATCAGGATTAGGGCAACCTTGATTGTGCACGTCAGACAACCTTCCAGAAGGCATCTTTTTAAGGAGAAAGAATATGCTGATGTTGATAGCTGCCAAATGAAAGGTCGACAACTCAGCATGACACATGTGTTACCACGTGATTACAACCAACGAGAAAGCGCCAGGTGTCCCAGAGGACACGTGGCGCAGTGCGATTGGAGGAAGCCAACGAGGTTGAGCCCAACCGGTGGTAACCCTAGCACTATAAATACAGCATCAACTCCACTTTGATGAGACATGGATACTCAATCATTGACAGTTACAAGCAGTGATCACACATTCAATCATATTGAATCACATTCATTCACAGTCAGTTACATACAATCACACAGTCTCATAACCAAAGGGTATTGAGCAATTAAGCAAATACTCTGGAGATTCTCTGACACATTATTATCTTCTCCACAAATATACTGATTCTCACGCCGGAGGGTTACCCCAAAGAGGACCCCTCTGTCCCTTTCTGAGGGGTAAGTAACGGCGCTGTTCATTTTGTAGGTGGAAGAACACTGATCCAGAAGAACCGTCGGTGAAATAGTATAACCACACCCGAGGAAAGTAGATCTGCTACCAGTGAGTAGATCCACGTTTCTTCAAAATTGTTTGTAAATAAATAATGAAAAAATTATTTCATATAGTTTTATATAACTTATTTATATGGTGATATATTTGACTTAGAATGAGCTAATTGATTAGTATTCAAAAGAAAAAGTAAACGGGTCTTGTGTTGCTATTTTAAAAGATTTTAAGTTTTTTTTATTTCAAGTTAAGAAATTAGTATCGAATTTTTTATGTCAAACCTAATAATATAGATATAGATTATGTCGTGTAAAAAAACTTTTGAAATATAAGAGAACTATTTGTGATTATGATTTGCTAATGCGATAGAATAATAATATTATTGAGCAACTATTTTTCGTTATGCAAATAGTAGTTATATTGTTGAGTAATTTATTGTTATGTTGTATCATACTGAATGTATATACTTTTATTATTTCGCTAGAATAATAAAAATAATTTTCAGCATTTTGTTGATCAGTTATTCATGTAAGTAATATAAAACATGATACATATTAAACCTATGAACCTGTTACAGCATGAAGAGTAGTAACCGCAGCAGGGTATGATGTAGTCGACATGCTTGTCATCTTGATCGAGTTCCCCTTTAGGATGTATAGTTAAAGATGGTTAGGGTTCTTGAGATGAACCCGGTTTAGAAGAGAGAAGAGACACATGATTTACTTATGTGTGTAAGATTAGGTTATGATGTTAATTTATTCTCTCTATATATACACCCAAGGGGAAACCCTTTATTAGCTATTAAGAGTAACATGACCCATCAACAATTACCAAGCTAATATATAATAAAGTATAATTAATTACTTTGATCTATTATTATATAAATGATAATGATGACCATATAAATAAATATATAAAATATATTTATTCTTACATTCTCCCACTTGGCCGAGTAATCATTTATTATGAGTATTAGATAAGTTTGATCAGGAGTTAACACTCATTTTAGCTTTAAACTTAAACTGGAGCAGAGAAATACAGTCATTGAATTGAACATCAGCTCAAGACCCCATTAATCATACTGCAGTCCTTATTTAAAACCTAAGTAGTTATGATCAAAATTTTCAAGTTAGCCCTTCAGAACGTTTGATTTGTATATTAATTCGTCTATATGTCATTATGCATGCTAAACATATTAAGAGACGTACAAAATCAAAACTGATGAGGAAATTTAATAGTTAATCATTCATACTACGATATGCAGTTGTATGCGGTCATTAATAAACCCTCATGATTATAAGCGCTTTCATAATACTTATGGGTAATAGACCTTTAGTTATAGGATCCTTAAGCATATCATGAATTTATTCGATATGAAAATTTAGATTCCTCAATTCGTTCATAAACGAATAATTAATTTCATATCAAAATTTAATGCAGCACCTATCAAACTGTTACTGTTTGAGAAAACATGGTAGCTGACGTTATCACAATTAGTCTTCAGTATATAAGTTATTTGGAGTTTAATAAAACTTATGAGTCCACTAATAAATATTCAACAACATTTATTGACGACATCGTTGTAATTAATCAACATATTATATCGTTATGACTTAGGTCGTTGTTATAGGTTTATTATGACTCCTCCATGAGATAGATTTGTTTACTGACAAAAGAATATATCCCGAAAATTACATTTTCTTATATCCGAATATGACAAAATTTAGAGTAATCTACCGGTTTGAATTCTCACTTCTTCTTTTAAATTAAGTCTTTCGTTTCTTTTAAAGATATTTTAATACTCTTTTAGATGTTTCACATTAATCTAGGCATATCTAGTGTGTTACAATTTTGAGTAATATCTGAACGAGTATGGACTTGAATCTACATAAGGCTTCTACTTAATGAAGCATAAGGTAATAATCTCAATGATCCTATTATCCTCTAAATAGAGAAATATTGTTTGTTACATGTGTAAGGACCCATTTAAGATAAAACTTATAGAACAAAATTAATGTCCCTTTGGGTCTATCTCAGAATGTTATGATATCTATTATGTAAGGGATATCTTTGAGATATTTCATATCAAAGTGTGTGAACAATGCTTTGACTTATGTAACATATACTTGTCAGAAGAATGTCATCTATATAATGACAAGTTTGTTTTTAGTTGCTCCCACTCATCTTGAGGTAGGTACATTAATCCACTTGGTTTTTGATGAAAATAATTGTATAATATTTCATCAAATTTTGATGTTTCCATTAACCCATATATGGATTTTATTGACTTATAGACTAAATGTTCATTAACCTTCATTTTATAACATTTAGGTTGTTTTATGATCATGTAGATATGTAAGTCAGTTATTAGGGAAAGTTGTTTTAATGTTCTTCTAACGTAGCTCTTAACTATTGTAAGCTACTAGAACAATAACGATCCTTAAAGAAATCTTTTGTAATACAGGTAAGAAGATTCTTTGATAATTGGTTTATCCTTGAATATAACCTTTAACAATCAATCGTGCTTCTTATTGTCTTAACGTTTCGTATTGGGATTTAGTTTAGTTATGAACACTCTAAGGTGATTCAACCAAATCTCAAAACGCTATCCTGACTTATGGAGTCAATTATGATTGATGCTAATGGTTTAATTATAAGGGGTATGATCATTAAACTTTCCAACATCCATTTCAACTTTAGTTAGGGAGGTTACATAATCATCAATGTTAGTAGGTTTTAAAACCTAGATGGCCTCCTGAGTTGATTATTGGGTAATTTTAAAAAGTCTCAGTTTTATAGATTAGCTCTTAGTTAGGTTGCTATCATTTTCAGGATTCTAAGTGTGTAAGAGTTGGTGCAGTATGGTGTACAAGAGGTGTAACTGGAGTAAACTTTAATATCTCTCTTCCCCCCGCCTCTTGTACTTCTAACAAGTCATTATAAAGACTTTTACTGCTCCCACTATCCTTAGAACCCTTTAGGAAATTAGCATATTTAGGGTCAGTATTTAAAGACCAATAGATTCTAACAGAGAAACAAGTTAATAATATAAGTTGTTGCAGTTTCTCTTGGTGAGGATTAATTTAGTAAGAAATCTGAATTTGTCCACGTTTAAGCAACAATGAAACTTTTGTAAGAGTAGTAGTAAATTCTAAAGAGATAAGTTTTGATGGAATAGTGTTATGATGGAGCAATGTCTTGTACAAGAGGTGTATTTGAGATAATATCAAGTTTTCACTCCCCCACCTCTTGCAAATCTTCTAAGTTATGATTGAGACACTTAAGGCTCCCACTGATCTTTAATATCTCTAGGAAAAATACAAGAGAAGTTTCAATGATGTACATGACGTGGGAATTTATCATATATATGTTAGACTTGATTTGATTCCATTAACGTCCAGATGTCATAATAAACTTAAAAGACATATCTAGAAGAAATCGTATTAAGTATATATGAACGGATCTCTTTAAGACCGCGGACCATAGAATACTGATTAGATACAAGTAAATAACATTTTAAATGATAAAAGAATTATGTCTGAATATTCCGTTTGAATAAGTTTCACGAATGTCAGTGAAATATAACTTATGGTGGACCCATACTTATTCCTTAAGCCAAGTAATGTCTAGGGCATTTAACACATGATTCAAAATCACTAAGAATGAGATTATAAGAAAAATCACCCTCATCAATCATGTCATGATTTCTCATGAAATTTGGTTTTAATGGATGAATATTACAGGTCTCATTTGTCTTTCGTTAAATTTTTATTTGCATTATAACAAAAGTTGTGAAAGTATACATTATCATCTAGTTCTATTTTATAAATGTTTCAATCCAGATATTGATAACAAATAATATAAGAGTTTAAGGTAAGAGTGACTTTATGTTGGCTATGCAAACCTTATAACTGTCATAATGTAACTTAAGTATTGATACTAAATTTTGATTAATCTTTAGAAATTTAAGGTATCATAAAGTGTAATTAAAAGACAGTTTATCATGGTTCTAATAACCTTTGTCGCTAACACTCATGTTAGTTATTTGTTGATTTTGGGAAAACTTATAGAACTAGACTCAACAAATCATGTGTTAATGGGAATATTAGGATTAGCAGACTTATATATCATTATAATACAACTATCAATTTTAGTCAGTTGTTCTTTTGAATTATGGATAGTCTTGTAATGTCTATGCCTAATCTAATGGCATATTTTTGCAATGGGACTTCTCCTTAAGAAACCTAAAACTGGAAGTAATACTTGTACTTTGTCTATGAACCTTAGAATTATCCTCTTTTAGGTTTTAGTGGTGCGAGTTGAATAACATCTTATTTCAGTACAATACATTTCTTTTCTTGTACATATGTTGCCATCAACATACTCGTTTTCCTTTTGTACTTATGAGTGTTATAGTTGATACTTAAGGCAACAAATTGTAATAATAGAAAATTTTAGTATGTAATGCACTGAAAAAATGTATTTATTTCCATATGTAAGCCCTTAATTTTATAGGTCATGGTATTTTACATTATGATGTATTCGGTAATGCCATTTAACCTTACAGTTAGAATTTTCAATAAAGAATGCATGCATCTTATGAGTTATTTTGATTAGTCTTAGGAAAAACTAAATCTAGAATAACTCTAGTGATAGCATTTATTTATATAAGTTCTTGATTATCGTTATCGTAAGAGACATTATGATTGACTCATTCTATTTATTATGCTCTAGTTTTCAATAGAATGATTGTTATTAGAAAGAGCAGTACGATAGTCGTATCATGTCTTAAGAGATAATTAAAATTGAGAAGAGCTAAATATTATTGAAACTCTTTATGATGTAAAACTTATATTATGTTTTAATATTAGATTGAATGATTTGGATGAGATTGTTATTTATAGAAGAATGTTATAGTGAGTAATATTATGGAATATTAAAATAATACAGATTAAAATTTATGATCATTAGATTAATGAAGGATCATTAATGTGAGGATCATCATAATTTATTGAAGATGTGATATGTCTATTATTAACATAAAACTAATAGACTATAATTAAAAGTTCTACTTAAACAAAAAATAAATCACCTTTGGGCAGAATTAAAATTTATTTTAAGTATGTGTGCAAAACAATTGTAACACATCACCTTTGGGCAGAAGTGAAACAATTATTTTAATTATGCACATGCTAGTTTTGCTGGATAAAAATGTAACAAATCACCTTTGGGCAGAAGTGAAACATTTGTATCATGTTACGCAAAAACTAACAAAAGCTTTAGTTAGACTTGAATGATAGGGTAGATGTAGCAAATCACATTTGGGCAGAAGTGATACATCAAAATTCACTCAAGTTAAGCTTTTTATGTTTTGTAAAATTATATAAGATTTAATTGTTTACAAAACATTTAATTAGGAACAGTTTATAGGAAAATTAGAGTTCTCGTGAAATTAGTTATCGAGACTTTTGAGTTATTGGGAATTATGAGTTCTCGGGAATTTTAGTGAGCCCGACTTTTAGTAGGTTCTCGGGATTATGAGAATTTTCGGGTTTTATAAGGTTTTCGAGATTTTGGTAAACCAAAACTAATATAGAAAAAAAAACTTAAATTTAATTTTAAATCCTTAACCCATAAATTATTTTATCCCATCAATTATTTTTAAATCTGATAAACTAATTTATGATAAAGATGAAATTCTAATGGATTATCTTGTTTCCATATTTAAAAGATTTAATTATAATTATCCAAGATTTTGAAATCTTTTATTGATAAACTATATCATGTTTCAAAACTTTTAATAGATAAAAATCAATCAAAACTGGAAACAACATATTTTATTCCTACGATTCATCCAAAATAAGGACGATTCTTCGATTTTTATGATGAACATGAAGAACATCTTTGAAGAATCTGTAGTCGGTTTTCTCTGGAATCGAAATCTTAAACATATTTTTAACAGATTTCGAATATATTAGAGTTTTAAATATGAATTTTAGCAATTATAGCTAGTTTTCATATATTGATTTCGTAATAGAACATGAATAAATAAACCGAAAAAAATTAGGGTTCAAGTTTTAGTCCATGTCTTCTAATTCAATTCCAGAGTTAGGGTTAGGGGAAACATGAAGAACTGATTAATCAACATCACTCTGATGCCCACATGTTGATCAGTTCTTCATGTAAGTAATATAAAACATGATAAATATTAAACATATGAACCTGTTACAGCATGAAGAGTAGTAACCGCAGCAGGGTATGATGTAGTCGACATGCTTGTCATCTTGATCGAGTTCCCCTTTAGGATGTATAGTTAAGGATGGTTAGGGTTCTTGAGATGAACCCGGTTTAGAAAAGAGAGGAGACACATGATTTACTTATGTGTGTGAGATTAGGTTATGATGTTAATTTATTCTCTCTATATATACACCCAAGGGGAAACCCTTTATTAGCTATTAAGAGTAACATGGCCCATCAACAATTACCAAGCTAATATATAATAAGGTATAATTAATTATTTTGATCTATTATTATATAAATGATAATGATGGCCATATAAATAAATATATAAAATATATTTATTCTTACACATTTATCATGTGTGCTCATTAATGATATTATCATAATATATATTGTTTATTATTGCTTGGTATGATGTTATTAACAAGTAAAGCTATAAATTATTCACGTTTGATGTGTATGGATGTTTTTGGCATCTTATTGTATTTATTTATAATATTGCTACATGCATTGTTGGCCCTGTTTATATCATTTACATGATAATAAATGTTATAAAATTTATGAGCTACTTTAGCAATATAATAATGGGGACACCGTACATTTCTGATTAATATACTGGGTTGAGTAACTACAATTGTTTTTATTAAATTTTGATTTATATGTTATCACTAAGATGAATAGTATTAATATACTTTACAAATCTCATTATTCATTTATAGATTGGTCGTATGATTTAAGACCAATAAATCTCACATAAGTCGATCATGTAATTATTTCTCAATTATGTTAGTAGAAAGATTATTTGACGCAACTCGAATATGTTCTTCAAATTGCAATATTATTATATGAGCATGAAGGTTTAAAGCGACTTCATACATGTGTGTTCAAGGAAATAATGAAAAAACCTTGAATTTTCTTTGGGTGTAATCCATTCATTGAGGTGAACGTGACTATAAAAATGATCATCGTATATGATGATCACGAACATAATTGAGGAAACTGTAATGATGGTCATGTTAATAATGAGATCGACCACCGGAAGTGGCATAGATATTGATTATATATGAAAACAAATTATGGCAACATAAAAGTGAAATCACATGATCACCTGAGAAGATGATACATTGTTCTCTTATAAATATAGTCATGTATTAAAGAAGCATAATACATATACGATCATAAATTTGATGTTTATGGATCATGATTCTAATGGCATGACCGATTAGACCGCACCGAGTCAATGATGTGAAATTTATTGAGGAACCAAACATTCTTCCTAAATAATTATACATGTAATATTGCTCTTAAAGGAATTATTTATTTACCAACTGAAAGAGGGTGTGAATCCCTATATGTTATGGAGTTGAGAAAAGGATACGCATATCCTAACATGATACCATTTAGTGTTTTGAAAATCGATGCATCGTCTAAATGGTTATCAACATCGCAATTTTATGTTTGCATGATATATGGCTTAGCTATAAGATAGCATGCATATTATTCCATATTGGTATATTTACATTCAGTTATGACACTACAAAAAAAGTGACTATTTGAGACTAAACTATTAGAGACTGATATAATTGTCTCGTATACATAATATCCGAGACTGACTTATCAGTCACTAATAATATTTGGGACTGATTTTTATGTGACTAATTTTAGTGACTGATAATCAGTCGCTAATATTCTGACACCTTATTTGAGACTAAATTTCAGTCCCAAATATGTATACGAAATACAAGGTTTTTGAGGAAACTTACTAGCTACTGAATTTCAGTCCCTAATATGTAATGAAAAATGATGAAAATGTAATGCAATTGTTCTTCAATCTCCAACTTGGAATGAATATATTAGAGACTGAAAATCATTTCTTATTTTTTGCAAAACAAACTTATTAGGGACTGATATTCGGTCTTTTATGCCTTTTTGTATATGAAAGGATCCAATATTGATTTTCAGTCTCTAAGTATTGGTGCAAATTATACATATAAAATAGTAATGGTGGGTGAAAGTCATATAAATGATTTTTTTCAAAACCGATATGTAGTCTCTAAAGCGTTTTGCAAACGAAATAAGCAGAGAATGATGCTCAGTCTTAGATAATCGACGCCAATTATATTGATTTGAGAAAATATATACGATACTGAAAATCAGTCATAACATGTCTGCATAATATAACGTTTTGGAGATAAATTTTAGTCCCAATTATGTCACCACTATAATGAAACTGACAAATGCATTGACGAATGATCTTCGGTCTCTGTTATGGACGAAACATTTTAACATTTTAGAGACTAATAACCAGTTCCTTATAGTTCTAAAGTGGTTAAATTAATCACTTTTGAGCACCTTTTGTATATTTCATTATATTTTAATGATCCCGTAATTCAATGAAAACCCAAAAAAATATAGAAAGTTTTGATTTGTAAATGACAATGTTGTAAAAGTCACTTGAGTAGTTGGTCCTCGGCCTCTTCTTCTGAGGCGACATTCTTCAAGTCAGCCAAGTATAGTCAGCGGTGGTCAAAGTCGGGCAAAAGTTGGGCTAGGTGGCTCTGAGTCGGATATGGTACTTTTTAATGTGAATTATGTTTATTTTGACATATATATAATTTTAGAAAATTATTTTTCTCTATATTTGTCATGTCTCAGTACTCCCCGAATCCCGAGTATTTCTGGTACTCCCAACTCCTAGTCTGCTGCCTTAGATCCGTCTAGCGACTTTTGCAACCATAGGTAAATAGTAATAAACTTTTAATGTTTTGATAATATTTGATTTTGTAAATTAAAAGACCTTTAGCTTAGCAAATTAATTATTTATAAATTAATAATTTGTACCAAAAAAATCCAGATGTTTTATTACCCTTTTGATATTTTTATAGAGAAATAAAGTATATTGTATATTTTCTCTAATTTTATATTTAGATCTAGGCATTGTTACAGTTTCTCTTAAAATAATTAAATTCCCTCTCAATTTTTCAATTTCCCATCTTCCTTCTCCAAACCTAATTGAATTGTCTCCCACTATGTGGAATTATCTCCTTTGTATCTTTCCATCTCCATGATGTGGGCCTTGTCCGTGGTGGTGATGCTCTCTAGCAGTAAGCACAAGGTCACTCTTTTTTGTCATCATATTTCAGGTATTATCATCTTATATTGGTTGGGAATAAATGTTTATAATGAAAGGTTTGAAGATGCACAACAAGTGCTCGATGAAATGCTTCAACGAATGTGCACAACATATTTCTTACATAAAAGATTATCTTTTTCCCCGTCTATGTGGTTTTGTGTCGATTTGTTCTACATGTTTTTTAGATGGCTTTTAGTGAGTGAGAAAACTGATCACTTTAGACTTTTATGTGCAGAAGGTGTTTGTGAAATCGAATCAAATAACTTCTTTTTAAATGCAAGAATGTATTAATTAAAAAAATATCATGTTTCTATGCTGTTTATTTTGTTAGCAAATTCTTTTTGTGGTTTTATTTTTGTTCTTCCTTCAAATCGAGATACTTTTATTTGTTTATTCGTTATATAAAAATAACTTTGATGCCTTGTGTAAATCCAACATGGTGCTTTTAGCGGCTCTAAGCTTGCAATTTATCTAGTCGGTTAATAAGGGAATCTTAAATAAATAGTTGTTATGTTTATGTCTTATGTTTAATAGCATCCTAAGGCACATATTTGCTCTTGAATCACTAAATTATATTGTCCTATATATTTGATGGTTTTTATCGGCCATGGTCGGGATTCATGTATGATTTGTGCTTTATTCACTTTCGTATTGATTTCAAATAAGTTTTTTATGAAAAAATTGTACATATTTTAGAAAATATTTTGATAGGGGGGTTTAGTAACTTTACTAAAGATAATCACTCAAGTCTTTGTTTAATTGTGTATTTTCTGTTGAATACATTTGCAAGTTAAGTAAAATTATCAAAGATGATCATGAATATATCACTGTATGATTCATTTGGGTTTTGGTCTAAATGGGTTTTGCTTGGGATTTATTTTATGATGACGAGTCTTAAGTCTCGTGTAGTTTTTGTTTGCGGCTCAGTCGTTATTTGGATTTTATGTAATAATTAGTAGTTGATAACTGATAATCAACTGTTGCATCGGTCTAGTTAGTTATGTTTCATAATTCATATAATTGTTAAATAAGTTAAGTTATGTTTCGTTCTATATTTGTTATTATGCAACATCTCTATTAATGAGTTAACTTTATTAGGATGAATTGCTATGGCAACAACTTGGTTACACAAGGCGCCAAGAGGGAGCCGAGAACAAGGCAATACCGCAAGTATATTATAAGAAATAAGGTTATTATGAGTGCAGCTGGCATCGTTAATGAATTCGGTTGCAATAACAAACATGCAGACATCAATATTCTTATTTCAAAGGTACTTAAAATATTTGATTTGATTACTTATATATATATATATATATATATGTATATATATATATAGTTTGGTTGGCTGGCGAGTATGGATGTGCAATTCCACTTAGTAACATCAGAGTGGTGGGGGCTAGTTGGTTATTTACTTAGTTTAGACATTAATATTTTGATCAGGTTTGATTTAATATCTATACAAACACATTAAAATCTTATGAATTATTTAAAGTGAAATTTGCTCATGTCCTGGTGGCTGGTGGGTCTCATAATTTAGTTTTGTTTTTGTATAGGATTTATTAGGTGGAAATTTTAGAGTACATTGATCATGCACAGTCAAGAACGGAATTGGCTACCTGTAGACACACATACACCAAATGAAATGACTCCCTCGACATACACAAACATGCCCACATGCTGCAACGCTCCGGTACGAAACCTTGTTTATTTAAATGTATCTATAAACCAACTATACATATTCTATTCTTGTTCATTTTGTTTGCAGGTAATCTTTTCACTCTAGTAAACAAAGCGATGGCAACAGTAGATAAAGCTTGAGGTAGAGATGCACAAGCTTGGATACAAGTAGATGCAGTTGAACTGTTTTTATCATGAGTAATGAACACAATAGTGACTACACAATCTAGGGTGTTAGTTAAGACATCTATTGCCTTATTTTTTTATCAAGTACTCTTGTAAACTTTAGAATTGATTGATTGTTATTATAATGATACCAATTCTTGAATATATTGAGATTTTGGAAAAGCAAGAAACTGATTCATGAATGATATTACTGTTGTTTAATGACTGGATTTTAATATTTATAGAACTATAATTCAGTTTATATAACTGTTAGTGATTGTGAATACATGTTTGGGGCCTGGATTGAATTGCATTGGTAATTGTTTCTCAGCTAGTAAAAGAAAAAAAAATTGAAATTGAAACTACTATTAGATACTAAAAAATAGTCATTGAAGAAATTAGTTTAGAAGACTGATTTTCGGTTTCTAAAAGAAGTATATTAACAATGAAATCGAGCGGTTTTAGGGACTAATTCACAGTATTTAAAACATCTTGCTAGGACAATATAATCGTATTTAGAGGACTGATTTTCAGTCCCTAAAGTTGTATAATAGGGATTGATAAATCATACTATTCGGGACTGATTTGTAGTACTGAAATGATGTGGTACCAAGAGACAAATTAAGGACTAAATTTTTATGTACCGGAGACTGACCATTAGTTCTTATTGGTGTCACACAATGGGGACTGATTTTCAGTTACTAATACCACTATCTAGGACTATGAATAAGGGACTGACTAGGGACTGACAAAATCAGTCTCCGATGACAATCGGAGACTGATTTGGTAGTATTAGAGACTAATTTTTCAGTCTTAAACGACGGTCTTTTTTGTAGTGTGATAATGAATTTGATTCCCAAGTGAATAATGATCATTGGAATAAGTGTTAAACGTCATAACAGATTATGTTCTTACATAAATTGTTTCGAGAAAGACGATTACTCAACGTCTGTAATTGGTTGCACAAGCAATTATCACGAGAGCAAAGGTTCATGTTTGTATTTGAGTACATATGATTTTACATGTCTTTAAACTAATTCACATCAAGCCAACAAGTTATGATACTTCCTCCCCATTGCAATTGTTTTTTTGTCAGTAGCCAAATACTTCTCATCTAATATTTCGTGTGTGTTATATACTGAAATTAATCCACCACAAGACACAAAGATGAGACCACAAAGGAAGTTGGGAATTTATGTCGGTATTAAATGTTATATATGATTAAATACTTAGAGTCATTAATGAGATATTTGCTTATGGCTCACTGGTTTTCACGTTAGTGAATCGATGTTCCCAACATCAGGGGGAGATATACAGCAGTTGAAAAACGAATTTAATTGGAATGAATTATCATTGATCCTCAAACTAAATTATATGAACTAAAAGTTTAAAGGATAATTCATGTATACAATTTAATGAATCAATTACCAGACGATTCACTGACTAAAAGAGAGTGTCTATCTAAGACACATATACCAACTGCTAATGCTCAAATTAAAGCTGTCTAAGAAGGACAAAAGCATATTGATAATATGTCTAATACACGCGTGTAACATGGTAGACCAATCGGTTCCCAAGGTAAAATTTCCTCGAAAATTGGAGCAAGTAATGAAGATGGTCAAGTCGAGGTGCAGTAAAAGGTCTCTTGAAAGAGATTAGACATGATGGTTCTTGAAGAACTTTAGGTACCTGAAAACAAAGAGCTCTCAATAAATTATATTGTATCATGTCTACTAAGATATATGGAATTGAAATAAAGTCGACGTCGCTATACTTTTATAAATATAATTAGCGATTGAAATGATGATGATGAGGATCAAGATTTTAAATCTGCCTATATAAAATGATTGGCCAAAGTGGAAAGACGTAAACATGGCAGAGTTGAACTCTTTAAATAACGGAAAGTTTGTTGGATCAGCAGTCCGCACAACTAAAGTTGTAAAATGTGTTGGATACAAAGGGGTCTTGTATATGAGATATGAAAATTCATCAAGTGATATAAGGCAAAACTGATGGCACAAGAATTTTGCAAAGACCCATGATTAAATACGAGGAGACACATTCTCCAATGGTGGAAGCAATGATTTTCCGATAATTAAACAGTTTGGTAATAAAAAGAGAAAGTTGATATGCGTCTAATAAATATTGTGATTCAGTTGATGCTGAAAGTTAACAAGAAATTCTTCGAAGGATTTGAATTATCAAATCATGTAAATTAAATTCTCGATAACACTATGACTCATGTTGTATACAAATTCATATTTGAATATGTTACGATTATTGAATATGTTGAAAATAAATTTAACTCATAAAGAGTTTCCTAAGGTAGTTGAATACCTGAAAGGTTAACTAATACATCTTAATGATGGAATTCTTGTGCATCAATAAGCATACACATAGAAGAGAATCTATATGACGAGTACAATATTTCAATAAACAAAGAAATGGTACAATATGGATTTTTGATATGTGATACAAAATTGAGGTGTTAAATGAGCAAGTTTATGCAGCAAAAATCCTAAAAAGTGAATACACATGCACAATTTGTCAAGTTGGAAAGAAGTTCATGATATATTGGAAAATGCATTGCGTATGGACTAATATAGTCGGATTGAGCATGGTACAATCAATAATTATGTTGATGAGGAGGGAGATAAGTTGGATGTCATTAGTCATACTTTTATCAAAATTTTTATTCTTAAAAGTTCTTATAATCGCAGTTTATAGTGATGATGTACACATCATCGAGAGAAACTGCAGAACTTTTAAATGGAGAATTTTTGAAATACCTTAACACGATGTGATTATTGCTCGACCTGCGGTTTGAGTATATGTGTGATTATATGTTTACCAATCTATCAAAGTACATCTGAAAATGTTGAGACAATTTACCAAAGACAAGATTCAGTCTTTGAGTACGTTAAAAGATGTCCAACAATGCACTCTATATCATTTCTTATCAGAATATGAAATATTATGGGTTCAAAAGTATCACAATTAAATGCATATGCACATTATTATTTATTTCTAACTATACAGGATTTCTATATCTTTTATTTATATTTATCAGCATGTGTGTAGCTAGGAGACATCAGAATGGGTTAAAATATATATTTCAGGTATGAAATATATGTACTTATATTTTACTAACTCATCAAAACAAGTTTGGCTAGTATTGTCGATGCAGAAAAACACAACAGGGTTATCAATACAGTGGTATATGTTTACGAGATGATGCAATGGAAGTTTTCAAATGAAGATCATGAAACGTTATTCAACCTAAGGATTCGCAAGTAAATGGCTGAAGATGCAAATGATTGACTACATAAGTTTTGGACAACTTTCACAGAAGATCAATATTTATCATTTTAACAGATATCTAAATCAGAGGTAGATAATACGCGTTGCACTCCTTTTCTCTTAGCTATGGTTTTGTCCCGCTGGGTTTTTCTAGCAAGGTTTTTAATGAGGCAACATCTTCAAGCGTATTATGTTGATAACCAAGGGGGGAGTGTTATAAATATATAATATTATGGTTATCAATACCTAATATAGATTAACTTTCTCCCCAAGTTTTTCTACCCTATATATACATCTCATGTACCTCTTCGTAATACGTATCTTATTGAATTCTCCCTTTCTCCTTACATGCCCATCTCATATTGTTTAGCTATTAGGCTTGTTTTACAACACCTAAAACATAATCGAACCCCTAACTAACAAAGCTTTATTTATTCTTGGGTTCAATATTCAAGAAATGGCCAAGTTGTGACGGGTTAACAATGCCCGATATGTGCACCTCCCCGGTCTTGAGCAGCTCGGATAATGCACGATACCTTTGCTCTTGAATTTGAGCCTCGGTCATTTTTGGATTTGGTTCTGGTGGTTTTGGTTCTGAACCTGGTTCTAGCTCTAGTGAAGGAGCAACGACTGTAGATGGCTCTACTATAGCCGTGGCTTGAGGAGCCGGAAACACTGGTGTAGGTGTAGTCGAATCAGCCATGGGTGACTCTCTTGGAGCCAAGGCTTCAAGTGCAGCTTCTTTGGGTGAGCTAGATGTAGACATGGCTTTAGGATGAATAGGTTTTTGTGTTAGCTTAAGTGGTGGTGACCTTATAATTGTTGATGGTTTTATAGTGGGTGATGGTCTTAAGAAGTCAAACTCTTCATCTCTCCCTTCTCGCTTATGTGGATACAATTGCCTACTTGAGCGGTTCATGATAGCCTACATGAGGATCAACCACAATAGCAAAATATTATACATAATCATATAATCATATAATCTAGATATTGAGCATAGTATTAAAAAAAAAAAAAAACAGCAGTAAAGTATAATAGTTATATTAGCGTTTCAACTATGCCACCAACAATATTTCAAGAGTTATAATTGAAGAAAATGATAAGATTAAATATTTATGTAATTAAAAACTTTTAGATATCCTTCTATTTATATTATCATATATTTCAAGTGTTATAATTGAGCTTTGACGGCACATAGTTTAATGAATGAATGAAAAATAAAAGGATCAAACATCTTTTTTTTTTCAAAATGTTAATAAAGAAAGGGTCATCAATAACATGATCTGACCATAGTAGACGAATACATATGAAGATACTTACAAGAATTGAAAGTGTAGAGGATACAATGTTATGGTTATGTTTTCGATCAAGAAAGTAACGGTGAAAATATATTCATCGGGAATATCTCACACAAGGAAATGATCTAGATAGGATATCGAAAGGAGACTAACTTGATAGGGCAGTTTAAAATCACGATGTTAAAGATATAGAAGAAGTGATGGGGTGGGAGGGGGCATTTGAGGAAATTAAGTTCTAAAAAGATTCCGAATTACGGAGAGAAATTTATCGGGGCTTGGATTTAAGACAAGTGAAAGTGTGAGAAACCAAGGGTGCGGACTAGAGTCCAATATATAGAGTTAGTGAGATTATAATAAGCGCGTGAATTTAAGGCAAAAGATATCACAGATGCATACACATTTTAGTAAATACGAAAAATAACAGACATGAGTATTAATGTAATATGCATTTTTTAAGTCTCGATAATATTTGAACACTCAATAAAATAAAGGAAGTCGTGAAACGCCCCATCTGGGGTATCTTAGCAATGATCAGATTTACTCATAAGGCATGGTTCTTAAACGAGAGATATCATCCATTTTGCAGCAGGAACATTCCAAATTCATAAACATATGGAACAACATATTTGTCCTTAACATAAACAAAATAAACCATGGATGACGGTCTCTAGTCCAAATAACCCGCCAATGCCCACCATCCTAGCATGTAGATTACATGCACCAACCTGATGTGCATACTAAAAGTCAGTACACTCAGTGAGTTCTAGTTTAACACATAGCGCCCATTCAACATATCACATTTCATAACATAACACATCTTAACATAGTTCATTATGACATAACATTCGTAATGTAAAACTCACAAAACAACATTCTTAACATTCCTATGAGTATGTGGATGGATTGGCGGCCATCCATATACTCATTATTATGAGCATGTACAAGGCTTATCGGCCTTCTCTATGCTCTTTACTATGAACACACACAAGGCTTACCGACCTTCTTTATGCTCATGCGTACAAGGCTCTTCACCCTTCCCTATGTGTACACATACAAGACTTGTCGAACTTCCCTACGGTTTCATTAATCTAACAGTTATAGCATGAACGCATGCAAGGATCGCGGGCCAGCTCCCCGGTGTTCATACTAACATCCATTCATACCCTTTACATACTCACCAAGTATTGTACGTAGTCATTTCATTACTTTCGTTAATTTTCACAAATCATTACCATTCATAATTATTAAGTTAATTAATAATTCATTATCGTATGTGGCTAGAAGCCAAAATCATTACATGTTTTAAATCATTCCGTGATTATTCATTTTACCCCCAAAACGTAACATAAAAAGGAGTCTATAAACTCACCTGATAAAACTAATTTCTTAACTAATGGTTAACCTTTCATGACCGAATACTTGAACAAATGTACAAGGTTCATACATAAAGCTATCATTCACCAACTATGCAAAAACTTCAAGTAATCACCTTTTAATAAGTTCTCACATATCCTGATTATCACATGATTTAGTTATTTAAAATATAATAACTTTATTTTAAAAAATAAAAATAAAGTTAATTGCTAACGAGAAAGTCGTGTGTATTTTGTTAATAAGGCATGTGGATAATCCATCGTCGAATAGAATGTCACTGACAATGCCTCAATAACTACCATTAACATTCGCCACAAGTCCATCGCTGAACCTTGTGCTAGTAATCCCTCTTTAAATTCCGTTATGACACGCATAAGTCATTCCTCGTATGACTATCAGCAACGGAATATTGAGAGGACCCATATTCAACAATTCCAACAAGTTCATCCACCGGTGGGAAGTCATACGATACAACATCCGATCCCCTGTTAATTTCAATAATAAATAAACAAGTCACCAATCGGCAATGATATTTGAATAATAAGTAAAAATTGAAGCAAATAAAAAAAAATCTTGTTTTATTTATTCTTCAATCAAAACCACATCCGTTTTACAATTTTGACATTGATAAAATTAAGAAAAAAAAAAGTAATTTATAATACTCCACGTTGAATTATTGATGGATATAGTGATCATATCAACTGTTTTGCCAGTTTAATTTTTTTTAATAGTTTATTAACCATTTTTTCACTATGAATCGATACGATGACATAACAAACTTTTTAATGTTGTTGCTTCTTGTACGATGTAATTGCAACGAAAAATATATTGATTTCTAGGGTTTGCATTTGATTCTAATTATGTTGAGGTGTGCTACAACAAAATTATAATTTTAACTAAAAGGGTATAAACTTTTAAGTTCATATATAATGATCTTGCTGTTCTTAAGTTTATAAGTTTGGGTTGAAAGAAATTTTTTAACTTTTAAATAAAATATATTAAAAAGATAAATATTTAGACTAATTTTGTTATTGATTTGGTGTATTGTTTTTGACAATTATTTTTCTAAAACCTCTCAAATTAATTTTATGTATGTTAGTGTTTAATATTTGTGTTTTAATTTATTTGGGTCACGATTTGTAAAAAAAAAAATTGTATAACTAGAAGATATTTGAAGTTTAGGGTCAAGTTATTCCATAAAGGGAGCAAAAATGAGAATGATGAGGAAGATTTGTAGAAAAAAAACCCTCAAAAAAAATAATGAAAAACTAATTAATAAAGTCATAACTCAAATTTTAATAAAAAACCAAAATATGTAAAAACACGTCTTCCTCGTTCTTAAAAAAACCCCCTCAATAAAGACACAATGTTGAGTGAAAAAGTATCATTGTGTCTTTTTGTTTATTATTGTGTTTTGTGTTTATTTTCATTATCATTTGTGTCTTTTTTCCTTAATATTGTGTTATATTACTCAACTTTGTTTATATTTTGTGATATATTGTGCATTTTTCTGTTTATAACCGTGTTGTTTGTTCATTTCTGGCATTGTATATCTTTTCTCGGCATTGTGTCTTTTCGGCGTTTTTTTGTTTGTAACGGAAATAATGGAGGAAACATTTTGGTTTTTTAAATTTTTTCGTTTTTTATTTATTTTTTGAGTTATCATTTTTATTATTTTTTAATTTTCTTTTAAAGAGTTTTTTGTGTGACCACAAATCAATCTCACATCTCTCATTTTTGTCTAACTTTGCATTTTAACTTTACCTTTGAAGTCCAACCAACATTTATTTAACATTATTGTATATCATATATGTTGTAGTGTGATATAATGTAACATAGCACAATATGATACAATACGATATAATTCGATTGAAGGAAATATGATACAATATGATGTCATGCGATATAATAAGATATGATACGATATGATTTGGCACGATACGATATAATATGATATCATCCTTAAATATTATTAGAAATAAGTATTTTACTAATTATACATTGGAATTGATAAATGATGCAACACGATGGAATAAGATATAACACGATATGATAAAATCTGTAAATATTTTACTAATTATACAATGGAATTGATAATATGATGCAATACGACAAAATAATATACAACACAATATGATATAGTACGATACGATATGATACAATTTGTAAGTATTGATAGAAATTAATATTTTACCAATTATACAATGGGATGATAATATGATGCAATACGATAGAATAAGATATGATACGATATGGTATGATACGATATGATACAATCCTTAAGTATTAATAGAAATTAATATTTTACAAATTATACAATGAAATTGATAATATGACGCATTACAATATAATAAGATACAATACGATATGATATCATACAATAAGATATGTTACAACTAGTAAATGTTAATAGAAAAAATATTTTACTAATTATACAATGAAATTGAACCAATTTGATACCACTAGGAAATTTCAATTTGAAGTCTAACCAACTTTAATTTAATACTACGTATGTATAAATTATAGTGAATTGTGTGATATAATGTTATTTAATGTAACATTAGTAATGTGATACAATAGAATATAACAATATCGAATGAAACATGATACAACATGATACAACAAATACGATCAATATGACAAAATCCATTAAATTTTAATAAAAATTTAATATTCCATTAGTTTTTCAATGCAATTTCAAGTTATTTTTTCAATCAACCAAAAACCACATTTGCTTTATAGTTACGAGATTGAAGTTTACTGTATTCAAACTTCCCTGTTGTTTTTAGAAAATATGAAAATGAAAACTTATATCATAAAACACTCCAAATAGATTATATAGTTATCCTAAGTTATAAGCAGGTTAATTAACTTGTTTGATTTACACAATTTATAAACACAGCAATTTTACTACTGAATAAAAACAACGCCATACTTTATGGATTAGAAACCTTGTTTTGTATACAACATAAGTTTTTCAAGGTGTAAGAAAACAAATTATTTAATGCCACATTAGTGTGTTTCTTAAAATCTATAATCTGATGACATTCTTTGATAGTATTATAAAGAAACTCATGACATTTTTAAATATCATAACAATATAATGCCATTATCAATTTCAAACAACAATTCATTTGAATAACTTAAACAATATTAAATTTATAATTAACAACACTTCATTTGTTTTTGGGTTTAAAATTCAAGAATTTAACAAGCAAATTGTGATAATTAATAATTTGATGACATTTTTTCATAGTACCAAAAGAAAGAAGTGACATTCTCAACATCATAACAATTTAATAGGAAAATAAACTAATCTCATTATCAATTGCAAACAACACTTTATTTTAATAATAACCTAAAACATAATCAAACCCATAAGTACTAACAAAGCTTTATTTGTTCTTGGGTTCGATATTCAAGAAACGGGCAAGTTGTGATGGGTTAACAATGCCCGATATGTGCACCTCCCCGGTCTTGAGCAGCTCGGATACTGCACGATACCTTTGCTCTTGAATTTGAACCTCCGTCATTTTTGGGTTTTGTTCTGGTTTTGGTTCTGAACCTGATTCTAGCTCTAGTGAAGAAGCAATGACAGTAGATGGCTCTACTATAGTCGTGGCTTGAGGAGCCAGAATCACGGGTGTAGGTGTAGGTGAATCTGCCTTAGGTGGCTCGGTTGGAGCCAATGCTTCAAGTGCAGCTTCTTTGGGTGAGCTAGATGTAGACATGGCTTTAGGATGAATAGGTTTTTGTGTTAGCTTAAGTGGTGGTGACCTTATGATTGTTGATGGTTTTATAGTGGGTGATGATCTTAAGAAGTCAAACTCTTCATCTCTCCCTTTTCGCTTATATGGATGCAATTGTCTACTTGAGCGGTTCATGATAGCCTGCATGAGGATCAACCACAATAGCAAAATGTTATACATAATCAGATATAATAAGATACTGAGTATAATATTTACATATCAAATTACTCAGTTGAGCATGTGAATATAAAAAAATAAAAAATAAAAAATAAAATAAACTAAATAATAGTTATATTATCGATTCAACTATGCTATCAAAGAGTTATATTTGAAGAAAATGATAAAATTAAATATTTGTGTTATTAAAAACTTTTAGATATCCTTCTATTTATATTATCATATATTTCAAGTGTTAAACTAGAGCTTATACGGCACATAATTTAACGGATGAATGAAAAGTAAACGGATCAACCATGTTTTTTCATAATGTTAATAAAGTAAGAGTCATTGATAGCATGATCTGACCATAGTAGACGAATACCTATGAAGATACTTACAAGAATCGGAAGTGTAGAGGATACAATGCTATGGTAAGTTTTAGATCAAGAAACTAACGGTGAAAATATATTCATCGAGAATATCTCACACAAGGAAAGGATCTAGATAGGATATCGAAAGGAGACTGGCTTGATAGGGCAGTTTAAAATCACGATGTTAAAGATATAGAAGAAGTGGTTGGGTGGGAGGGGGCATTTGAGGAAATTAAGTTCTCAAAAGATTTTGATTTGCGGAGAGAAATTTCTCGGGGCTTGGATTTAAGAAAAGTGAAAGTGTGAGAAATCAAGGGTGCGGACTAGAGTCCAATATATAGAGTTAGTGAGATAATAATAAGTGCGTGAATTTAAGGCAAAAGATATCACAGAAGCATACACATTTTAGCAAATACGAAAAATTACAGATGTGAGTATTAATATAATATGCATTTTGTTTAGTTTCGATAATATCTGAACACTCAAGAAGTAAACATATAGAACAAAATACTTGTCTTTAGCATAAACTAAATAATCCATGGATGACGGTCCCTAGTCTAGATAACCCGCCTATGCCCTCCATCCTAGCATGCGGATTACCTGCACCAATCTGATGTGCATACTAAAAGTTAGCACGCTCAATGTGTTCTAGTTTAACACATAGCGCCCATTCATCATATCACATTTCATAACATAACACATCTTGCATAATTCATTATGACATAACATTCGTAATGTAACACTCACAAAACAACATTCTTAACATTCCTATGAGTACGTGGATGGATCGGTGGCCATCCCTATACTCATTATTATGAGCATGTACAAGGCTTATCGGCCATCTTTATGCTCACGCGTACAAGTCTCTTCACCCTTCCCTATGTGTACACATACAAGACTTGTCGACCTTCTCTACGTTTTCACTAATCTAATGATTATGAATGCAAGGATCGCGGGCTAGCTCCCCGGTGTTCATACTAACATTCATTCATACCCTTTACATACCAATATTCACAAAATCATTACCATTCATAACTATTAAGTTAATTAATAATTCACTATCTTACGTGGCTAGAAGCCAAAATCATTACATATTTTAAATCATTTCGTGGGTATTCATATCACCCCCAAAACGTAACATAAAAAGAAGTCTATAAATTCACCTGAACAAATGTACAAGGTTCATATATAAAGCGATCGTTCACCAATTATGCAAAAACTACAAGTAATTGCATTTTAACAAGTTCTCGCATAATCTGATTATCACATGATTTAGTTATCGCGTGGCATAGCTATCGCACTTCCTAGTTATCGTATTTCTAAGTATCGCACATCACAGTTCTCAGATAACAAAGATCGTTGTTACTCATGTATTTGTGTAAACTTTATCTATGCGATAATTACCCTAGGCAATAACTATAGTATGTGTTAATTAATATTAACCGATAACTAACTATGCGTGAAATATGACTATGCGACAGCCGAATAACACGATAACTCCTAGGTATGCGATAATCTCTTATTGATATAACTAGTATCAAGTGAAAACTCTCCATGATTTGCAAGGTACTTCTTCACATGGTTTATTCTTCGACACTAAGTGGTGAGTGGGTAGTATGCATTAATAATGTTTCATATTGTGTTTCTTAATTGATATATCATGTTGAATACAATGACTTTGTTTAGTTCTTTACGTACGGATATTGGAAGCTTAAATGAGCATCTCGGGTCTTCCCAATGCTCTTCACTATAAACACACACAAGGCTTTCCAACCTTCCCTATTGAAGAGGTATGTACCCGCCTCAACACCGAGCAAGGCGGGTCAACCCACAAGATAAAGACATTATGAAGGCACAAAGCCAAAACCTATGCGCATGGCGCATACAAAACATGCTCAGGCATCATATGCCCAGGCACACATATGCTCGCGCATCACATATGCGCGCGGCGCATCAGCGCGCGGCGCATATCACATGCTCGTGCATATCACATCTGCCCAGACACACATGCTCGCGCATCACATATGCGCGCAGCGCATCAGCGCGCGGCGCATATCACATGCTCGTGCATATCACATCTGCGCGTGAGAATAAAGAGAAGACCTCGCGCATCCTCAGGATGGGCGCATATCACACGTGCGCATAATCAACCTCGTCCTTATCCAAATCAGGATTAGGGCAACCTTGATTGTGCACGTCAGACAACCTTCCAGAAGGCATCTTTTTAAGGAGTAAGAATATGCTGATGTTGACAGCTGCCAAATGAAAGGTCGACAACTCAGCATGACACATGTGTTGCCACGTGATTACAACCAACGAGAATCATGGGGGATGAAAAGGCGAAGGCCATGAATGAGCAAGTTGAGGACCTGTTGCGCGCAAACATCATCCGCCCGATCCGATACCAGACGTGGGTAGCCAATCCTGTGATGGTAAAGAAAAGCAACGGGTCATGGAGGATGTGTATTGACTTTAAGGACCTCAACAAAGCATGTCCGAAAGACTGTTACCCCCTCCCAAACATCGACGCAAAGGTGGACTCCGTGGCGCCATTCAAGCTCAAATGTTTCCTGGATGCCTACAAAGGCTATCACCAGATTCAAATGGCACCACAGGACGAAGACAAGACTGCCTTCAGAACCGACAAGGGTGTTTTTTGTTACACAAAAATGCCCTTTGGTTTAAAGAATGCAGGCGCAACCTATCAGAGACTTATGGATTCAGTTTTCAGTGAACAGATCGGAAGAAATCTAGAAGTCTACGTTGATGATTTGGTGATCAAGAGCAGGGAGGAGAGACAAATGCTTAAAGACATCGAGGAAACTCTTCAGCGCCTAACGGAAGTTAACATGAAGCTCAACCCGAGCAAATGTACTTTCGGCGCCGAAGAGGGGAAATTTCTTGGTGTAATGGTCACTAAGGATGGTTTCAAGGTGAACCCTGAAAAGGTGGAAGCCATCCTTGACATGCCTTCACCATCCACCATGAAAGAGGTTCAGAAGCTGAATGGTAGATTGGTGTCAATCAACAGGTTCCTAGCGAACCACGCCAGCAAATCTACTCCATTCGTTAACACCTTGAGGAACTGCTTGAAGAAGAGCCAATTCAAGTGGACGCCTGAGGCTGAGCAAGCTTTCACTGAGATAAAAGAATGTCTCATAAAGTTGCCCGCTCTCACAGCTCCACTTCCTGGCGAAACCCTTACATTGTACCTGTCAGCTGGAGACCGCCATCGGCGCAGTATTATTGGTGGATCGCAAGGGGATCCAAACGCCAATATACTATGTGAGTCGGGTGCTCACAGACCCTGAGACGCGCTATTCCATCATGGAAAAGTTAGTTTTGTCACTAACACACGCGTCGCGCAAGCTCCATAGATACTTCAATGGTCATCCTATTGAAGTTCTGACTGGTTACAACATCCAGCAAGTCTTGCGACGCCCCGCGCTCTCCGGAAGGCTGACAAAGTGGGCGCTGGAATTAGGTAAACACACGATCACCTATAAGCCTCGTCCAGCAATAAAGGGTCAAGTTTTAGCGGATTTCATCACAGAAATCCCAGATGGAAAGATTGAAGAAGCTCAGCGCGAGGTAGACCCTCCGCGAGCAAACGATGAAGAAGATGTTTGGAGGCTATTCACTGATGGAGCCTCCAACAGCGAAGGGTCCGGCGCTGGCCTCAAACTGGTGGACCCTGATAATCATGAATATACTTATGCTATTAGGCTGGACTTCAAGAGTACCAACAATGAGGCTGAGTATGAAGCCCTGCTGGCTGGTCTGCGCATTGCGCGCAAGTTTGGAGTTAAAAGCCTAGAGGCCCATGTTGATTCTTACTTGGTAGCTGCTCAGGTCAACGGCCTATATGACGCCAAGGAGAACACAATGCCTCTATATCTAGAGCAGGCAAAAAAGCTCGTCGAGCAGTTTGACTTCTTCAGAATCATACACATCTCGCGCAGCGAAAATAAGTCTGCTGACGCGTTGAGTAAGATGGCTTCAACTAATTTTGATCACTTTGGCAAAGATGTCAGGGTGGAAGTGATGAGCAACCCGTCAGTGCAAACGCAATCTGTTCTTGTAATTCATACAACCCCTTCATCCTGGATAACTCCAATAATGGAATTCCTGAAGGAGGGGAAGTTACCGGACGATCGCGCACAGGCGAGAAAGATAAGACACAAGGCGCAGAACTATGAACTACTTGATGGTACAGTATATCGGCGCTCTTATCTTGGACCGCTCATGAAATGCCTGGATGCTGAAGAAGCAAGCTATGTGATTAGGGAGATTCATGAAGGAATCTGTGGAATACACGCTGGTCCGCGCATGGTGGTTGCCAAGGCAATGAGCTCAGGCTACTATTGGCCAGGCATGTACTTGGATGCGCTAAAAGAAATCCAAAAATGCAAGGCATGTCAGAGCTACGCGCCAAACACCATGCGTCCAAAGAACAACTTGATTCCAGTGACCTCCGCATGGCCTTTCCACAAATGGGCCATTGATATTGTGGGGCCCCTGCCGCAAGCGCAAGGGCGACTGAAATTTTTGGTAGTGGCGATAGACTATTTCACAAAATGGGTTGAGGCCAAGCCACTAGCAAAAATCACAGCTGAGGCGATGAAGCAATTTATCTGGAGCCACATCATTTGCCGTTTTGGCCTTCCTATGGAAATTGTGAGCGACAATGGCAAACAATTCACTGACAGGAAGATATCCAGCTGGCTCAAAGAATTGCACATCAACCAAATCTTCACTTCGGTCTACCACCCTCAAGGGAATGGCCAAGTGGAGCGCGCGAATCAAAGTTTGTTAAATGGGCTGAAGAAAAGATTGGAGGGAGAATCCCATTCTTGGGTCGAAGAGTTACCTAATGTCCTGTGGGCGCACAGGACATTAAGCAAAACTAGCAATGGCGAATCCCCGTTCAGCCTAACCTATGGGACAGAGGCTATGATCCCAGCAGAAATTGGATGCCCATCCCATAGGGTACTCATGATGAGCAAGACTGATAACGAGCGCGAAAGAAGATTGGACCTCAACTTGCTTGAAGGGCGCAGAGAAGCGGCTATCATCAATGAAGCCAAATACAAGAAAAAGCTGGAAAAATATTATAATCAGCGTGTTAAAGAATGCCATTTCAAGAAAAATGATTTTGTCCTTCGAAACAATGAAGCTAGCCGCGCGATACCCCCAGGAAAAATGTCCCCCAATTGGGAGGGACCTTATCAAATTTCAGAAGATTTGGGGAAAGGCGCGTACACTTTAAAAGATTTGAATGGAAAAAAGATACCGCGCGCGTGGAACGCGGCACAGCTTAGAAAATGCTTCATGTAAAAGTTCAAATATGTAATCAAGGCTTTTAAGCCATCATGAATGATGATTCGCGGTACCTTTCAATATTTGTTCTATTAACTTTGCATACATGTTTCACACTTCCTTTATTAATTTGGAGCAATATGACAACACTATATTGACTTCAAAACAAAATAAAACGAAGTAAAACATACATGCGCGAGCCTTAGCTCAAACGCGTTAACGAGTCTTAACTCTAAAACGTCAGGGCCTTAGCCCAAACCTACGAGCCTTAGCTCAAACACGTTAATGAGTCTTAACTCTAAAACGTCAGGGCCTTAGCCCAAAACAAAGAGCCTTAGCTCAAAACACTCACAAGCATCCATCTTACATCCCGCGCAGCCTGATCATAAAAATCCTTAAACACAACTAAGGCAAAGTACGTGCCATATTATAGTTGTTAACGTCTCAGGTCGAGGTCGCGCTCGGAATCATAGTGGGTATCTGAGTAACACATGCTGACATGTAATGGCTAAAACTCATACTTCCATATAAAACCGCGCGACAACGACCCGCGAAAAAGGAATTGTGAAAAGTTATCGCGCATGTCAGCATAAACAAGATACTGCGAAACCACTTACAAAATAAGACTATGGTTAAGTGAATAATTTCCTTACAACCTTGTTCTTATTTTAACGTGCAAGCATATCTTATATCTATACAAGCAAACATGAAGAGATGAATGGAAATGCGCAAGATGTGAAAAAGAGAACAAGTTTCATTCCATTGCATTGAAATTTACAAGTATGATGAGTTACAAATTACAAGTATAAAAAAAAATATACAAAATTTGATGAAGGGCTTCTCAAGTCTCCACGTCGACGTCAGCCACTTCATCACCTTCATTATCTCTCGCAGCATCTGGCGTGGCCTGCTCCTCATCTCCGAACTGACCATAGTCAAGTTCTTCCTCCTCATTGGAGTCTTCTATCACAACGGTGTCAGGAGCAGATTCTTTCGCCGCGCCAGAGCCGCTGGCAGGGGCAACATCCCCCGCGCCACCATCATCGCCACCAGCCCTCTCGCATTCATCGAGCAACTTCTTTAGCGCGCCGAGGTCGGGCTGGTCAGCAAGCGCAGCTATCTGCAAATCATTAGAAAAGTATTGAGTACAAAACACTTGGAAAAATTAGTCAAGTAAAACTCATTAAGGTCAAGGTACCTGCATAAGGATGGGGATGGGAGTATTCATATACTTTTCCCCCACCGCGGCCATGTCCGCGCAGGCTGCGTCGCTCTTGTAAGGGTACTCGGATGGGTTCTTCTTCAACATGTCATATTCATACCCATCCGTAAACCCTTCGGCTCGGCCCACCAAGCGCGCGGCGGCATTGCAGTCCATCACAAGGGCCTGAAACTCGGCGGAATATTTCATCGCCAAAGCGCAGCGAGTCATGCCCTATGACACCAGCCATTGGCGATCCTGCGCGAGGCCAGCAACAGACGTCTCGAGGACAGGAACCTGGGAGTTTAATAACTCAACAGTTTCCTTAGTCTTTTTTAGCTCCTCCTTATCAGACGCTGCTGCCGCCAAAATTTTTTCTTTCTCCGCCTGCGCAGCACCAAGTGCTTCCTGGCTGGACGCCGCCGTCGCCAAGGCCTCATCTCTATCGGCCTGCGCGGCCGCCAACTCCCTCTTCAGGCGCGCAACCTCGCTCTCCAGTGATGATTTTTCAGTGATACTCTGGACGATAGCTTGGTCACGCGCCTCAGCCTGCTGTTCCAAGACACGCACTCTACGCGCGTACTTGGCAACTTCGGCCTCCGCCAACTGCTGCTTCTCCCGCGCAGCTTGGAGCTCATGCCCGCGCTTAATATAGGCGGTGTTGGCACTTGCTCGGTTTTCGCTGAGCTCCGCCTGGAGTTTCTCAGCTCGTGCGCGAGCATCAGAAAGGTTCCAGGCGGCCACCTTAGCCTCTTGCTGGGCTGCCACAAGAGCATCGCGTACTTTAATATAATCGCGATGAAGCTCTTGGGAGGCAGCAAAGAAAGCTGACCCAGCGAAAATGTGATCGTTGAGCAAGTCAGCGCGGGTGCGCTCCTCCTGATACCTCCTTTCAGTAGGAGGCACGGCATGAGCCCAGAATTCCTCGCATACGCCCATGGATTGGAAGGAACTGTCTTCATTAATATTCCATCTCGGGCGATAAACGTGGTCACCTTCCTACAAAACACAAGAAATGTTCTAAGTCATAAACATACTTATATGGAGGTACGCGCAGCGGAGCAACAAATTAAAACATACCTGCGGGGATGAAGCAGAAAAGTCAGCGCCAGCCCCACCAGAAGTATGCGCTGCGAAGACTTGTGGCATCGCAGGGCTGGCGCGGTCTCCCAAGGAGTCCTCAGCTTGAGCCCCCTCATCCTCCTCATCTTCTTGAATAGGCCTCTTCTCCTGCGACCTGGGGGGCTCCAAACCAGCCTCGCGGAGAGGGCTGCGCGTAGGAGGAGGCGAGGGAGGTCTCGACGCCGCCAGTTCGGCGCGCAATACAGCTTCCTGCTCCTTTGTAACCCCAATAAGGGGGGGAGAATCAGCACTAGCAGGAGCAGGACCAGAACCAGCGGCGCCGCCAACGGCGCCAAGAGTGTCGCCAGCAACTTGTACGCCAGCTACAACTCCTATGAACAAATCAACAAGGAAAAATGGTTTATGACTGAATCCAAAAGAAAAATAAAGAAGACAAGTGTGCAAAACATACCTTGGCGCAATTCTGTTCGCGCGGCGAACATCGCCATAAAGTTCATTCTACCCTTTTCAGAGGGTAGAACAGGGGACTCCGAAGCAGCCCCCGGCGCAGCCTCAGCACCTTGTGGCGCCTGTGGCTGATCTGCTACCGTCGCCGGTTCTGCAAACATTCAAAGGAGCAAAGGTTTAATAACAATTCAGCCAGATGAAGATAAACAAAGTATACCTGTTGCAGGCGCGGCACTGCTTCTCTCTTCAGCCGCGCGAACGGAGGAGGTGACGCCACCATACCTCAAGTGGACAGGAGGTCTGCCCACTCTCACAGGCAGGGAAGCTAAAGAAACCTTGGTGGTAAACACCTGGGTTTCCTTAGGTCCCTTCGTTTGAGCATGGGGATGAGCAACAGGGGTGTCATTTTTCTTCTGTTTCTTACTGGCCCCTGCGCCAGATTTCCCCTTAGCTTTGCGCTTTAGTAGGGGCGCCTCCTCTTCCTCCTCCTCCACTTCCGCGAGCTCCAGCTCGTAGTTTTCAAGCGCATCTGCAAAAACAACCAACAGAACTGTTAATAAACTTGGGTATTCTAAAGGAATGAGCATACGTGCGAAGGCTTACCAGGCGCGTCACTGTCAAAGTCAAATTCCAGATCCACTGGGATGAACATGTCATCGAAGCGATCTGGGAAACCAACTTCCCCAGCGCCAAGCGCGACGGAGCCACCCTCCACTTGTTCATCATAAGCGGCAAGGACATAATCCTTGGTGACTGCGCAAAAACAAGTCAAGTGATATCAGCAAAAGAATTATGTTCGCGCAGAAAAAATAAATAAAGCAATGAAGTAAACTTACACAACCCGTCGACTTGGATAACGGGCTCAAGCGCGCTGTCGGCCCAAAGCTTACTCATGCCGACCCCCACCAGCACCTCCTCGCAAATTTTCTTCGCGGGGGATGGTTCGGCGGTCAGTTTCTTAACCCAGGCGCCAGTTGGGTTCTTGAGGACACCCTCATCCGCAGGCGCAGAAGAGATAGAGCGCATGGTCATACGGATGGGTATCACACCAGCCCTAATGTAAAAGAACCTCTCAGACCAGTCATGAAGGCTCTTGAATAAAACAGTGGAGCACTTCACCTTCTGACTGCGAGGAATAAAAGAGATCCAATTGTCTTGGATCTTGGGCTTGTAAAAATACTGAAAGCGCCGAGGAGTCGGCTCCTCGCGCTGGGATTTGCACATGAACTCAAAGTGAGTCACGCGCACGAGTCCAAACGGATGGACTTGGGATATATGAATCCCATAGAACTTCAGCAGTGCACCCACAAACCTTGTTATCGGGAGACGAAGGTTGCAGTGGGTGAAAAAGTGGCTATATAGGGATATATAGCCGGCAGGCGGGTCCGCCGCCGTTTGCCCGGACCTGAGCAACATGCAGCCAAACAGGGTGGGAAAGCCCTGAGAGGGGATGAGGTTGTCGAGATCGGCCTGCTTCAATTTGCAGAGGATTTCATTCCACCTTTTGGTGGCCTTGGTCCTCCCTACTTCCTCCGATGTGGTCTCAACAACCCTCTTCCCTTTCCCCTTTTGCTTCAATGTCGACATCACCACATGTCACACCCGGCCCTGAGCGGCGGAAACAGCCGGGCGCGCACGAGTGGGGATTGATAATTAAGCACGGGCCATTGCAAACATTCAAAGATTTTCATTGCGCATGAAAAGTTTAATACAAATACATTACATTGATTAAAAATTACATAAAAACATCCAAGTATAAAAACTGTTGAAGATTTCCACGCCATATCCCCTTGCGCGGCGGGAACAACCACGCGCATCGAAGGGATAGAACTAAAATCTTCCAAAAAGCTAGTTTTAGATGTTCAGCGTGAGGTGCTCTAAGTGTGACTCCATGCGCTACCTAGTTATCTCCTGAAAGACACGTAAAAACATTTGAATCAGTATAAACTGAGTGAGTTCACAAGTTTTAGTAACTTGATAAATCGTATTGCATCATAATCTTGATACAAATCATTCTGAAACATAATTCTGATAGCATCATTAAAACACATGCTTGGTAAAACATAGTTCTATCAACATATTCTGATAAAATCGTTCCGCGGGTTACGCGCGAACATTTCTGGGAACTGTGCTCGTCTATGCAAAGTGGCGCTGCCACTACGAGCTAAAATAAGTAATACCGTCCCGCGGGTTACGCGCGAACGTTTCAGGAAAATGTGCTCGTCCATGCAAAGTGGCGCTGCCACTACGAGCTAATCAATAATTCCGTCCCGCGGGTTACGCGCGGACGTTGTGCCGGAAAACAAGGCGCTCGTCCATGCAAAGAGGTGCGACCCCTACGAGCGGGCTCAAACCCATAGTACTGCCCCATGACCGTACTAGGCACTCGTCCATGCAAAGAGGTGCGACCCCTACGAGTGGGTGGATCAAACCAGCAGTCCCTACCCTTAGAGTTCCAATGGTAAAGTGATCACTTACTCGAGTTCTAGCGCACATACATCGAAAACCTTAGATAACCGTTTGCATTGCTCATCATGAAACATAACTTAAACACATAATCGCTTGCATAGCTTGTAAGTATACCATGATAAAACATTATTTAAGTACGTGTCCCTCGCCCCGAAAACAGTTTAAAAATAGTGAAAACAGTGAAAATAGGGGCTGTGAGACTCACCTGTGGTTCTTGTTAAGGGATTAATCGAGATTCGGGTTTTCTTGGTGTTGGCCTCGGAATCGAAGGTCTAGAATACGATTAAATAACAAGAAGTATATATATTAAGATCAAGAAATAGGAGAATATAAGGTTTGGAAAGTAGATCTCAAGTTTATAACCTCGGCTTACCTAGTAACTGGAACGGAATCGAAAATAACGGATGCTCGGGAGATGATTAGTGCAAGTTTGCAGTTCTTTGAAGTGTGTTTTGAGTGATAATTTAGGTTACATATTTATAGGCAAACTCAAGGGAACACAATCCCTTGCTTTAGGGGATTGTAATCTTTTCATATCTAGGTGTAATGATGATAAAGTATGGAAATTACTATTGTTTATTGTTTATTTAAAAGTGGAGGAGTGGACAAAAGATCTTGATTTGATTTGGACAGGACATGCAGGTCTGGGGTTGGTGAGAATAGGGTGGCTGACAGTTGACTTTTCATGTTTCAGTGTGCTTTTTCAGGTACTTTTGTCAGTGTACAGTAAAAAGTGGAAAATCTCAAACACGCTACTGTTTCTTTTTGGACGGGAGTAATCTCCTTATGTCTGGAGAATAGACTAAGTGTTCTGTGCGCATCACTTTGTGCGCATAGCTTTCTGCGTGAATGACATTTCTTTGCTGCGGGTAGGTGCGTAACCTTCTCGCAGTTAGGGATATTGAGTTTCATTTGTAGATTCTCCAGGTGGTCTTGGTATTTCAACATAGTGATCAGTCATGTTGAAGTCAATTCCATCTTGGAGCTTCAGACAAACTAGCTCTCAATGTTCCCGCCATGCGGGGAGGTTAGTTCCCTTCCGCACGCGCATAAACGATTTAGGATGCACCCGCCTTAGCATCATGCGGGATGGTCAACCCATAGACAACATAACGTTAAGTTACATGAAAACATAAAGCCAAAACATTCGCGCATGGCGCATATAACATATGCTCACGCTGGTTCTTAACATGGTGCACTCGCGCAGGTTGCACATAACAAATGCACGCGCTGACTAACATGGCGCGCTCGCGCAGGGCGCACATAACAAATGCCCGCGCTGATTCTATATGGCGCGCATAATATTTACAATCACCTAATTATTAGGTTGATTACTTAGTTTAAGGGATTGGGAATTTACCGGGTGTCACATTCTCCCCTCGTTAAACGAATTTCGTCCCGAAATTTAGGAGACGTTGCTGGCAGAAGCCATGCTCTGAAAGAGGTGTGGGTATTTCTTGCGTATTTGGTCTTCTCTTTCCCAAGTGAATTCAGGCCCACGCCTCGAGTTCCATTGAACCTTTACTAACTTGATTTTGCTCCTGCGTAACTTTTGTTCTTTCCAATCGGTTACTGCTATAGGTTCTTCTACGAAGTGCAGCTGTTTGTCGATGTGAATCTCTTCCAACGGCAAAATCAACGTTTCGTCAGATAAGCACTTTTTGAGGTTGGACACATGAAACGTATCATGAACTCCACTGAGTTCGGCGGGTAAACGGAGTTTATAAGCAACCGGACCGATCCTTTCCAGGATCTCAAATGGTCCAATGAAGCGCGGATTCAACTTTCCTTGCTTGCCGAAACGGGGGACTCCTTTCCATGGAGAGACTTTCAAAAGTACTTTATCCCCTACTTGAAATTCCAATGGTTTCCTTCGCACATCTGCGTAGCTCTTCTGTCTGTCGCGCGCTGTCTTAAGGCGATCCCTTATCTGTAAAATCTTGTCTGTTGTTTCTTGGATCAATTCCGGACCAGTCATTTGCTTGTCACCTACTTCAGCCCAGCACAGTGGGGATCTACACTTGCGCCCATACAAAGCTTCGAACGGCGCAGCCTTAATGCTTGTGTGATAGCTGTTGTTGTAAGAAAATTCAACCAATGGGAGATGAGTATCCCAGCTACCTTCGAAATCGATTGCGCACGCGCGTAGCATATCTTCCAATGTCTGGATTGTTCGCTCGCTTTGCCCATCCGTTTGAGGATGATATGCCGTACTCATGTCAAGACGAGTACCTAAAGCCCCTTGTAACGATCTCCAAAACCTTGATGTGAACCGACTATCTCTATCAGAAATGATGGACACTGGGACTCCATGTTTTGAAACTACTTCTCGAATATACAGTCGGGCTAACTTTTCCATCTTATCGGTTTCCTTGATCGGCAGGAAGTGCGCTGACTTAGTTAGCCGATCCACAATAACCCATATTGTGTCATAACCCCCAGGTGTCCTTGGCAGTTTGGTGATGAAGTCCATAGAGATTTGTTCCCACTTCCACATGGGAATTTCTGGCTGCTGAAGCAACCCTGATGGTTTCTGGTATTCAGCCTTCACCTTCGAACACGTCAGGCACTTACTGACATACGTCGCGATGGCGCCTTTAAGATTGGGCCACCAATACAGCGTTTTAACATCTTGGTACATCTTGTCTGCGCCAGGATGTACGGAATACCGCGTCTTGTGAGCTTCGTTTAATACTTGCTCGCGCAATCCTCCCTTGAGAGGGACCCATATGCGGTTAGCGAAATATAGATTGCCGTTCTCTTTTAGTTCCAAACTCTTAACCATACCCCCAAGGCATTCGTTTTTAACAAACTCTGGTTTCAAGGCTTCTTGCTGAGCGTCTCGGATGCGGGTAGAGAGATCTGCGTGAATGGTCAACCTTAGAGCCTTGACTCGTAGCGTTTTTATTCGCTCCTTCCTACTTAGCGCGTCTGCTACCACATTCGCCTTTCCAGGGTGGTACTTAATTTCACAATCATAATCATTCAACAACTCCACCCATCTTCGTTGCCTCATGTTTAAATCCTTTTGATCAAATATATGTTGAAGGCTCTTGTGATCCGTAAAGATTATACACTTTGTACCATAGAGGTAATGGCGCCAAATCTTTAGCGCGAAGACAACCGCTCCAAGTTCTAAATCATGCGTTGTGTAGTTCTTTTCATTGGTCTTGAGTTGGCGTGAGGCATACGCTATGACTTTGTCTCGCTGCATAAGGACACATCCAAGTCCCTGATGTGAAGCGTCGCAGTAAACAACAATGTCATCCATCCCCTCGGGCAAAGACAAAATTGGCGCACTACATAACTTCTGTTTCAACATTTGAAATGCTGTTTCCTGATTTTCGCCCCAAACAAACTTCTTGTCTTTCTGAGTTAGCGCGGTCAGAGGTAGAGCTATTTTGGAGAAGTTCTCAATGAAGCGTCGATAGTAGCCAGCTAGTCCTAGGAATTGCCTCACCTCAGTTGGGGTTTTTGGCGCTTCCCAGTTTTCGATGGCCTTGACTTTGGAAGGATCAACGTGTATTCCTTTCTCGTTTACAACGTGACCGAGAAAGTGAACTTCTAAGCCAAAACTCGCACTTGGAAAACTTCGCATACAACTTTTCTTTCCTCAACAATTCCAAAATCAATCTCAGGTGTTGCTCATGCTCGGCCTTGGTCCGTGAGTAAATCAGAATATCATCTATAAACACAATCACAAACTTGTCCAAGTATGGTTTGCACACGCGGTTCATCAGATCCATGAACACAGCCGGCGCATTAGTTAGCCCGAAAGGCATCACTAAGAACTCATAATGGCCGTATCTAGTTCGGAAGGCTGTTTTCGGCACATCTTCCTCATGGACCCTAAGTTGGTGGTATCCTGACCGTAGATCTATCTTCGAATAATAACTGGATCCCTGCAACTGGTCAAATAAGTCGTCAATCCTCGGTAAGGGGTACCGATTCTTGACTGTCAGCTTGTTCAGCTCCCTGTAGTCAATACACATTCTGAACGAACCATCCTTCTTCTTAACAAACAGTACTGGAGCTCCCCAAGGTGAAAAGCTTGGGCGTATGAAACCCTTATCCAATAGTTCCTGTAACTGATTGGATAGCTCTTGCATCTCAGATGGAGCTAATCGATAAGGCGCTCGAGCTACTGGCGCAGCTCCTGGGACTAAATCAATACGAAACTCGACTTGTCGCGGCGGCGGTAATCCGGGCAAATCTTCAGGAAAAACTTCTGGAAATTCGCGCACTACTGGTAAGTCTTCAATTCTTCGCTCATCTCCTTTCTTCTCTACGACATGCGCCAGGAAGGCGTAGCACCCTTTCCTTAGGCACTTTCGCGCCTTTAGGCACGAAATCAGTTTCGTCGCAACTCCCCTTCTTTCCCCTTGAATTACCAAGGTTTCTCCGTTCAACAGTGGGATCCGAACCTGCTTCTCATGGCAAATAACTTCCGCGCGGTTCTCGACTAACCAATCCATACCTACCACAATGTCAAAACTTCCCAAGTCTATTGGCAACAAGTTTATATTGAACCCGTGACCTCCCATGACTATAACACATTGTTCAGTTCTTTCGTTCGCGCATAACTGCCTACCATAGGCTAGTTCTATAGTATAAGGCGTGTCTAGCCTACTGGTTGCTAGGCCTAGGGAGTCTTTAAACTCAGCGGATATAAAACTTAGGTCAGCGCCAGTATCAAATAAGACAGATGCAAAATGTCCGTTAAGCAAAAACGTACCGGTTACCACATTCGGCTCTTCTTTAGCTTCGCCTGCGCCGATCACAAAAGCTCTCCCGCGAGCTTGGTTCCCCTTTTGCGGGCAATCCCGACTAAAATGCCCTGGCTTCCCGCATGCGTAGCAGTTGTCGCTTGCTCCAGCTTCTCTGACACGGCAATTCATCGTCTTGTGCCCTGGTCTGCCACATTTGGCACATTCGATTCTTGCGCATTCACCCTCGTGGTGATACTTGCATTTGCTGCACCATGGGCGAGGCCCGCTGTATCCTTTTCGTGGTGGCTCCGCGGCCTGAATCGCGTAAACCCTTGCGCTTTCCTGCTTCTTGAACGGTGGCTGCTTGGAGTCGGACCCTCGGTGGTGAGAGTTCCATTTCCTCTTGGGATCAGAGGTTCGCTGCTCGATTCCGCGCGTAGTCAACATACCCGCACGGACCGTATCCCTTGTAAGGGTGATGGCCCGCGCTACCGCCTCATCAAAGGTTGGAGGCGCTGTGGCGTTGAGCGGAACCCTAACAACAGGAGGTAACCCAAAAATATACCTCTCGATCTTCTTTTCCTCCGTGTTTGCCATGTCTGGCACCAACTGGCAAAGTTCGTTGAACCGGTTGTTGTAGGCGTCGATATCCGTTCCTACCATGGTGTGGTTCCAGAATTCCTGTTGTAGACTCTGGATTTCTGCGCGAGAGCAGAACTTTCTCATCATCATCTCCTTCAGTTCCTCCCAGGTCTTGTGGAGAGCAACTTCTCGCCCCAATGTTTTCGTTTGAAGCTTCCACCAAGACGAAGCTGCCTCTTGGAACATGCAGGTCGCGTAAAGGACCTTCTGGTTCTCACTACATCCGCTAATGGAGAGAACTGTCTCCATCTTGTCAATCCAGTTGTAGAGCCCAATGGCCCCTTCGGTTCCCTTGAATGGCCAAGGCTTACAGGCCATGAATGTCTTATAGGAGCATCCTTTGTCCAAGGCTCCTGATTCGGGTTCTGGGGTCTCATTCTGACGACCCTGACTTGATTCGGCCTTGCTGGCCTCATGTGTTGCGATTGCTTGCGCGATTATTTCCGCGAGTTCCTCGGGTGTCATGGTAATTCCTTTGGCTTTAGTTGGAGGCATTCTCGCTTTAAAAGAGTGAAAATATATCAGACTTAGCGCATGTACTCTGAGCACATAATGTTATCATTATTTACTAGACACTGTGTGACCCGTGTTCCTAAGTGTGTGTATAGTTTCTTTTGAAAATATTTTCTTTGAAAAATATTTCATGCGATTCCCCAACGGTTATAGTCTAGGTTAAAACTTCTTTTCCTAGTTCGCTATAACCAGTGCTCTGATACCAATCTGTCACACCCGGCCCTGAGCGGCGGAAACAGCCGGGCGCGCACGAGTGGGGATTGATAATTAAGCACGGGCCATTGCAAACATTCAAAGATTTTCATTGCGCATGAAAAGTTTAATACAAATACATTACATTGATTAAAAATTACATAAAAACATCCAAGTATAAAAACTGTTGAAGATTTCCACGCCATATCCCCTTGCGCGGCGGGAACAACCACGCGCATCGAAGGGATAGAACTAAAATCTTCCAAAAAGCTAGTTTTAGATGTTCAGCGTGAGGTGCTCTAAGTGTGACTCCATGCGCTACCTAGTTATCTCCTGAAAGACACGTAAAAACATTTGAATCAGTATAAACTGAGTGAGTTCACAAGTTTTAGTAACTTGATAAATCGTATTGCATCATAATCTTGATATAAATCATTCTGAAACATAATTCTGATAGCATCATTAAAACACATGCTTGGTAAAACATAGTTCTATCAACATATTCTGATAAAATCGTTCCGCGGGTTACGCGCGAACATTTCTGGGAACTGTGCTCGTCTATGCAAAGTGGCGCTGCCACTACGAGCTAAAATAAGTAATACCGTCCCGCGGGTTACGCGCGAACGTTTCAGGAAAATGTGCTCGTCCATGCAAAGTGGCGCTGCCACTACGAGCTAATCAATAATTCCGTCCCGCGGGTTACGCGCGGACGTTGTGCCGGAAAACAAGGCGCTCGTCCATGCAAAGAGGTGCGACCCCTACGAGCGGGCTCAAACCCATAGTACTGCCCCATGACCGTACTAGGCACTCGTCCATGCAAAGAGGTGCGACCCCTACGAGTGGGTGGATCAAACCAGCAGTCCCTACCCTTAGAGTTCCAATGGTAAAGTGATCACTTACTCGAGTTCTAGCGCACATACATCGAAAACCTTAGATAACCGTTTGCATTGCTCATCATGAAACATAACTTAAACACATAATCGCTTGCATAGCTTGTAAGTATACCATGATAAAACATTATTTAAGTACGTGTCCCTCGCCCCGAAAACAGTTTAAAAATAGTGAAAACAGTGAAAATAGGGGCTGTGAGACTCACCTGTGGTTCTTGTTAAGGGATTAATCGAGATTCGGGTTTTCTTGGTGTTGGCCTCGGAATCGAAGGTCTAGAATACGATTAAATAACAAGAAGTATATATATTAAGATCAAGAAATAGGAGAATATAAGGTTTGGAAAGTAGATCTCAAGTTTATAACCTCGGCTTACCTAGTAACTGGAACGGAATCGAAAATAACGGATGCTCGGGAGATGATTAGTGCAAGTTTGCAGTTCTTTGAAGTGTGTTTTGAGTGATAATTTAGGTTACATATTTATAGGCAAACTCAAGGGAACACAATCCCTTGCTTTAGGGGATTGTAATCTTTTCATATTTAGGTGTAATGATGATAAAGTATGGAAATTACTATTGTTTATTGTTTATTTAAAAGTGGAGGAGTGGACAAAAGATCTTGATTTGATTTGGACAGGACATGCAGGTCTGGGGTTGGTGAGAATAGGGTGGCTGACAGTTGACTTTTCATGTTTCAGTGTGCTTTTTCAGGTACTTTTGTCAGTGTACAGTAAAAAGTGGAAAATCTCAAACACGCTACTGTTTCCTTTTGGGCGGGAGTAATCTCCTTATGTCTGGAGAATAGACTAAGTGTTCTGTGCGCATCACTTTGTGCGCATAGCTTTCTGCGTGAAGGACATTTCTTTGCTGCGGGTAGGTGCGTAACCTTTTCGCAGTTAGGGATATTGAGTTTCATTTGTAGATTCTCCAGGTGGTCTTGGTATTTCAACATAGTGATCAGTCATGTTGAAGTCAATTCCATCTTGGAGCTTCAGACAAACTAGCTCTCAATGTTCCCGCCATGCGGGGAGGTTAGTTCCCTTCCGCACGCGCATAAACGATTTAGGATGCACCCGCCTTAGCATCATGCGGGATGGTCAACCCATAGACAACATAACGTTAAGTTACATGAAAACATAAAGCCAAAACATTCGCGCATGGCGCATATAACATATGCTAACGCTGGTTCTTAACATGGTGCGCTCGGCAGGTTGCACATAACAAATGCACGCGCTGACTAACATGGCGCGCCTCGCGCAGGGCGCACATAACAAATGCCCGCGCTGATTCTATATGGCGCGCATAATATTTACAATCACCTAATTATTAGGTTGATTACTTAGTTTAAGGGATTGGGAATTTACCGGGTGTCACACCACAGACTTCACACGGCGTCTTCGAGAGGCAACAGAGGTGATTGAGGGGCTAGACGAGTCTGAACTATCAGACATACAACTGCAGCAGCAGATAATCGAAAAACCGAAAAGATGAATACACTCAATTCAGAATATGAAAGGCAGAAAATCGAAAATTTGCAACAATGAAGATGAAGATAAAAATTTCCTAAGGGCCTGCTTTTATAGGCCCAGGAGAGAGAAAAGTGGTAACTGATGGGATTTCACGCGCCCCCACTCGCAGGTGTAAGCCAACGAGGGCGCGGCACGTGTCCCTAACACTGTTGAGGGGACATAAAAACGTAACGGACCTGCCACGGAGCAGAGACGCGCCCCCACTCGCAGGTGCTAACCAATGCGAGCGCGACACGTGTTCAAGACAGCTGTGTGAGGGGACGTGAAAGGCAACTGTAGCACCTCGAGCACACGAAACGTCTGACATGTTTACGGCGCACGTCACCACCAACTAACCACGTGTTCGGACCCTTCGTTTTCAACCCTTCGTTTTCAACCAAATGGATAGAACTTCGCGCAACGATGGAAACAACCAATAAAACGACAAAACCCCTTTAAAAGACCAAATCAATAAGTCTAATATCCATCTTACCGCGCTCGCGCGAGATAAGACACACATTAGACTGGGGGGGCTTGAAGAGGTATGTACCCGCCTCAACACCGAGCAAGGCGGGTCAACCCACAAGATAAAGACATTATGAAGGCACAAAGCCAAAACCTATGCGCATGGCGCATACAAAACATGCTTAGGCATCATATGCCCAGGCACACATATGCTCGCGCATCACATATGCGCGCGGCGCATCAGCGCGCGGCGCATATCACATGCTCGTGCATATCACATCTGCCCAGACACACATGCTCGCGCATCACATATGCGCGCAGCGCATCAGCGCGCGGCGCATATCACATGCTCGTGCATATCACATCTGCGCGTGAGAATAAAGAGAAGACCTCGCGCATCCTCAGGATGGGCGCATATCACACGTGCGCATAATCAACCTCGTCCTTATCCAAATCAGGATTAGGGCAACCTTGATTGTGCACGTCAGACAACCTTCCAGAAGGCATCTTTTTAAGGAGTAAGAATATGCTGATGTTGACAGCTGCCAAATGAAAGGTCGACAACTCAGCATGACACATGTGTTGCAACGTGATTACAACCAACGAGAAAGCGCCAGGTGTCCCAGAGGACATGTGGCGCAGTGCGATTGGAGGAAGCCAACGAGGTTGAGCCCAACCGGTGGTAACCCTAGCACTATAAATACAGCATCAACTCCACTTTGATGACACATTCATACTCAATCATTGACAGTTACAAGCAGTGATATCACATTCAATCATATTGAATTACATTGACTCACAGTCAGTTACTTACAAACACACAGTCTCACAATCAGAGGGTATTCAGCTATTCAGCAATACTCTTGAGATTCTTTTACACACATTATCATCTTCTCCACAATATACTGATTCTCACGCCGGAGGGTTACCCCAAAGAGGACCCCTCTGTCCCTTTCTGAGGGGTAAGTAACGGCGCTGTTCATTTTGTAGGTGGAAGAACACAGACCCAGAAGAACCATCGGTGAAATAGTATAATCACACCCGAGGAAAGTAGATCTGCTACCAGTGAGTAGATCCACGTTTCTTCACCTATGTTTACATGTACATGGCTGCGTATTTTTAGTTTTCTTTTAACCTAACAAATATTTTAGAACTAAAGTTTTGTTTTTTTGTTTTTTTTTGGGTCACGGTTGAATAAAAAAATGTATAGGTGTATATAAGTAAAAGGATATGTCTGAACTCCAACAAACTTTAATGTAATACTAGGTTAGTACCCGTGTATTACACTCGCTGAAAAATAATATAATGTAAATAATAAAATGTTTTATACTCGATACAAGTTATACGTGAAATCAGACGTGAGATATATGTCATATCATATAAAACAACTACAATTATTTTAAAAAAATCTATAATGTCAAACAACTTAGTAATGTATAATAAGTTTTCATAAATGAAATTATATATTACACTTAATATAATAGTGACAAAGAATTAAACATAAATTTTTCATAAAAGAAATAATTCAATGGAAAAAGTTTTCATCGGGTTTGAAAATACCGGTTGTTTCAACAAACTTGTTTTGAACCAAATATGAACATGAACCGCTCGTTCAAATTAACATAAAACTAAATATACATGAATAATGAATTTGACTTTTAAGTTAGAAAATATCGTCTTTTAAAATAATCCGTTTTGACTCAAACTAATTCTAATTATAACTCTTTTTTTACCCGCATGTTTTGATCCAAACTAACTTGTTTTGACCCAACTTATTTTACTCAAAAAACACATTGCCCTAAACTTGTTTTGAATCAAACACAAGCCCGACCCGCCTGTTTAGTTTAATGTGAAACTAAGAATACATGAATAATGAATTTTATTTTTTAAGTTAGAAAATACTATGATTTGAAACAACACGATCCGACCTGAATTTATTCGAATCATAACCCTTTTTGATATGCATGTTTTTACTGAACCAATTTGATATTCTATTAAAAGCTGTTTCGACCTGAACATTTTATGTTCGTAGCTTGTTTCGAGCCAAACTAATTTTACTAAAAAAATCATTGACCTTAACTAATTATGAGTCTCATCCTCCCATTTAAATTATCATAAAAATTAAGAAGACATAAATAATAAATGTATCTTTATTTCTATATATAAACTTTTATGTAACATTGTAGATGTTGTATTTGTTTTTTAGAGTCATGCTCATGCAAAGCAAGAGGTTGAATCTTACACATACACATATAAAATAACCATTACCATCTTTTAGTTGAAATTGGTCAAGTTTGCTCACTCACGTATAGAGAAATGACCTTAGACATAACTCCATTGGTTATGCCGTTTACCGACTATGAGCATATTGGTTTTGTCCATTACGGGTTAATCACAATTGTATAAAAAAAGCCAAAAAAAAACTTTTAGATAAGCATAAAAAATAGTATAAGTGCAAATTATTTGCGAAATATTATGAACAGTTTGATAACAAACCGTATCCTTGAATCTAAAATATATCAAATTGCTATAATTTCTTTTCAACTACACTCCAATTTTTATGCCTAAATGTAGTCAACTTGTACCAGATACTTTTGACCCGTAAATCCATATTACATCTGTAAAAAAAATTCAACCAATTAATCAAGTTGTTGAAAACTGTCATTTTTCTTAAGTAATAACTTAATTGAGGTAATTAGAAGTCGTTAATAGTATACTTTTAAAAATGTTATAATTGGATTGAGGTAATTAATAAATATTAAACAGTAATAAATGCATTAATTATTATTCATTTAACATTAAGAATTTTACTAAATTGAAGGAATTATAATTAAAAAAAATAGTTAATTAGGTGGAACATGTATAAACTGAAAATTAATTAGTTGGCATCCCATGAGAATGACATATTTGAAGACCATATAGAAAACGTGTTTTGCTTTAATAGATTAGTTAGAAGTTAGATTATGATATATAAGTAATATGATATGGTACTATATGGTATGATACGTATAATATGATATGATACGATATGATATGATAAGATGTTATATAATATATATATATATATATAATTTGATACGATATGATAGAATACGATATAACATGACACGATACGATATGATATGATACAATTTGATACGATATGATACATCCCATATATTTTAATATAAACCAAACATATTGAATTGTGTTTATCTTTTTTTTTTATTTGTTTGTGCTCTTAAGCTTAAGAAAAAATGTATTGAGATATGAATTGTGTTTATCCGAACAGTTTGATTTAATTGCATAATTTATAAACTTCACTTACTACCTAACAAGTATTTTAAAACTAAACTTTATATTGTTGTTGTGTAATTTTATTGGGTTAAAAGTTGAATTAAACAAATATGAAACTGTATATGAATAGAATGATACATTTTTAGTCCAATCAACTTTAATTTAATATTGAGATATGGTATATTTTTACATTGGAGTTTATTTTATTAAAAAAAATTAGTTTCAAATGTATAACAATGGGAAAAAAAAGTTAAAACACGAAGAATTGATTAATAGTTTGACTAGAACAGTTCAAATGGTTTTAACAACTTAGGAACACATGTACTTTTCAAGAGAATTATACATTAACTCGATGAGTATATTATCATAATCATAACCATTCAATTGGATTAAAATAAAAAAGAAAAAAAAATGCCATTACTCATTATCAATGTTACAATCACATTCCAACATAGACAACACATTATTTGAATAACTTATACAAAACTAAGCCCACTCTTCAAAGCTTCATTCATTCTTGGGGTTCCCTAGAATTGTTTGAAGAAGTTGGTGGTGCATTGTCTTGAGCCGGTTCGAACACCTTGCCAAACAATGTACCATGGTTTAAGAACTCATGAGCCAGACACCCGGCTAGGAGTAGGTTACCATGCGTGGTGCTTTTTGGTGAGGCTGGAGCCGTTGGACGAGCAACAGCTGTAGGTACCTTGGGATTTGAGGCTACCTTGGGTGTACCCTTGGCTTGAAGGGTTGTAGGTACCTTGGGATTTGAGGCTACCTTGGGTGTACCCTTGGCTTGAAGGGCAACTTCCTTGGGTGACCTAGACGTACTCATGGCTTTAGGACGAATAGGTTTTTGTGTTAGCTTAAGTGGTGGTGACCTTATTATTGTTGATGGTTTTATAGGGGGTGATGGTCTCATGAAGTCGAACTCTTCATCTCTACCTTTTCGCTTTTGTGGTTGCAGTTGTCTCTTAGAGTGGCTCATGATACGTACCTAGGAGACATATTAGTTAAAAACATTAATGTATCATATTACTAGTTAAGCA